>NW_026632971.1:0-980 GCF_030028575.1 Malurus melanocephalus
ACGACTTCATGGGCCAGGCCAGGTGAGGCTGAATTCCAAAAAAATCCCAAAATTCAAAAAAAATCCCGAAATTCAAAATAAATCCCAAAAAAACCCGGAATTCCTGTCATTTTCTGCCAAAAATTGACCAATTTTTGGTGCAATTTGACCCAAAATTAATCTGTGTGACCTCTCTGATGACGTCACAGCCAGGCCAGGTGAGGGCGGGGCCACCTGGGATCCCAAAATTCCCTAAAAAACCCTGAAATTGCTAAAAAATCCTGAAATTCCCAAAAACTCCAAAAGTCCCGCTCAATTCTGTCCAAATTTCACTGAATTTTCCCCAAATTTATCCCAAATTTACCCAAAATTTTTCTCCAAAATCCTCAGGTGAGCTCAGGTAACTTTTCCCGCCATTTTAAACCCCAAAATGCCAAATTTTAATCCCAAAATCCCCAAATTTCCACCCCAAAACTCCCAAATTTCTCTCAAAATTCCCCCAAATTTTTTGTCAGGTGAGCTCAGGTCCCCCCAGGTAACTTTTCTGCCCCATTTTTAACACCAAAATCTCCAAATTTCCACTGCAAACACCCAATTTTTTTCCTTAAAATCCCAAATTTTGCCCCAAATTTTCTCTCAAATCCTCCCAAATTTCTCAGGTGAGCTCAGGTAACTTTTCCCGCCATTTTTTACCCCAAAATCCCCAAATTTTCTCCAAAAATCTCCAAATTTCTCCCCAAAAATCCCAAATTTTTCCCCCAAATTTCTTTCAATTTCTCCTAAATTTCTCAGGTGAGCTCAGGTGATTTTTCTCTTCCATTTTTGACCCAAAAATGCTCAAATTTCTGCCTTTAACACCTCAAAAACCGTTGATTTTTTCCCCCAAACTTTCTCAATTTTTCTACAAAAATCCCAAATTTTCCCCCAAATCCCCCCAAATTTCTCAGGTGTTCTCAGGTGTTCTCAGGTACCCCCAGGTAACTTTCCCCCCCATTTTTCAG
>NW_026632972.1:0-1023 GCF_030028575.1 Malurus melanocephalus
GGGGCGGGGCTTTGTTCCGCTCCAAATATTGCGAAATTACGGATTTTGGTAAAAACAACAACAACAAAAAAAAAATTATCTCGTTGGTTTTTTAGTGGGAACACCAAATTTCTCCCCGAAATCTCCCCAAATCTCCCCCAAATCCCTCAAAATCTCCCAAAATCTCTCACAATCTCCTGAGAATTTCCTGAAGTCTCTTGAAATCTCCCAAATTTCCCCAAAATCTCCCCGAAATCTCCCAAAATTTCCCAAAATCCCCCAAAAATCTCCCAAAATCCTCCAGAATCTCCCAAAATCTCTTCAAATCCTCCCAAATCTTCTAAAATCTCCCCAAAATCTCCCCAAATCTCCCAAAATATCCCAAAATCTCCTGAAATCCCTCAAAATCTCCCAAAATCTTCCAAAATCCCCCAAAATCTCCTGAAATTTCCCAGAATTTCCCCGACATCCCCCCAAATCTCCCAAAATCCTCCCAAAATCTCCCGAAATCTCCCCAATCTTCCCTAAATATCCTGAAATCTCCAGAAATCTCACAAAAATCTCCCCAGATCTCCCAAAATCCCCCAAAATTGCCCAAAATCCCTCAAAATCCCCCCAAAATCTCCCAAAATCTCTCAAAATCCCCTAAAATCTCCCAAAATTTTTCCAAAATCCCCGTAAATCTTCCGAAATCTCCTGAAATCTCCTGAAATCTCCTGAAATCCCCCCAAATCTCCCAAAATACCCAAAATCTCCTGAAATCTCCCTGAAATCTCCCAAAATCTCTGCAGCTGCCACCAGTGGGAAACTGGGAACGACTGGAATTCCATGGAAAAAAAAAAATTTATTTCTAAAAAAACATTAATCATTTTTATTTCTAAAAAAAAAAAATCATTTTTATTTCTAAAATAAAAAAAATCATTTTTATTTCTTAAAAAAATCATTTTTAGTTCTTAAAAAAAATCATTTTTAGTTCTTAAAAAAAGATCATTTTTATTTCTAATAAAAAATCTTTTTTATTTCTAAAATAAAATTTTTATTTCT
>NW_026632973.1:0-980 GCF_030028575.1 Malurus melanocephalus
ATGGGGTGGAGTGAGATGGGATCGGGATTTGGGATCGGGGTGGGATTGGGATGAGAAATGGGGGAGAGTAAAATGGGATTGGGATTGGGATGGGAGGGGATGGGAAATGGGGTGGGATTAACATGGGATGGGAATGGGATTTGGGATTGGTATGGGAAATAGGGTGGATTGAGGATTTGGGATGGGATTGGGATGGGATTTGGGATTGGGATTGGGATTGGGAGCAGGATGGGATTGGGATGGGATGGGAAATGGGGTGGATTGAGGATTTGGGATTTGGGATGGGATGGGATTGGGATTTGGGATGGGATTTGGGATTGGGATTGGGATCAGAATGGGATTAGGATGGGATGGGAAATGGGGTGGATTGAGGATCTGGGATTTGGGATTTGGGATGGGATTGGGACGGGATGGGATTGGGATTTGGGATGGGATGGGGTGGGATTTGGGATCAGGGATTGGCGATGAGATGGGATTTGGAATGGGGATGAAATTTGGGATTTGGGAAATGGGATTTGGGATTTGGGATTCATGGGATGGGATTTGGGATTTGGGAAATGGGATTTGGGATTTGGGATCCATGGGATGGGATTTGGGATTTGGGATTTAGGATTTGGGATTTGGGACAGATTTGTTATCCAAACTGGACCCGAACTGGGATCTGTGGGATTCATTGGGATCAATCCCAGGAGTTGTGCGGGTTCATCGGGATTGATCCCGATCCTTTTGGGACCGTCCCGGAATGATCCCCACGATGTTGCTTTTGGGGTCCCTTTGGGATTTTCCCATTTCCTATGGGATTTTCCCATTCCTATGGGATTTTCCCATTCCTTACGGGATTTTCCCATTTCCTTTGGGATTTTCCCATTCCTTATGGGATTTTTCCCATTTCCTTTGGGATTTTCCCCTTTCCTATGGGATTTTCCCATTTCTTTATGGGATTCTCCCATTCCCTATGGGATTTTCCTATTTCCTATGGG
>NW_026632974.1:0-1099 GCF_030028575.1 Malurus melanocephalus
GCTGTCACGCCTCCGGGTAGCGCATGCACCCTGTGACAGGCCAGCCTGTCTGTCTGTCAGCACTGCCTGGACTGACTGTGTGTCTGTCTGTCTGTACTGCCTGTGTCTGTCTGTCTGTCTGTCAGCACTGCCTGGACTGACTGTGTGTCTGTCTGTCTGTCTGCCTGTGCCTGCACTGCCTCTCTGCAGGGCTGCACTGCCTGTACTGCCTGTGTGTCTGTCTGTCTGTCTGTCTGTCAGCACTGCCTGGACTGACTGTGTGTCTGTCTGCCTGTCTGTTTGCCTGTGTCTGTCTGTCTGTACTGCCTGTGCCTGCACTGCCTGTCTGCAGGGCGGCACTGCCTGGACTGACTGTGTCTGTCTGTCTGTCTGTACTGCCTGTCTGCAGGGCTGCACTGCCTGGACTGCTTGTGTCTGTCTGTCTGTCTGTCTGTTTGCCTGTGTCGGTCTGTCTGTACTGCCTGTACTGCCTGTGTCCGTCTGCCGGGCTGCACTGTCTGTCTGCCTGCACTGCCTGTGTGTCTGTCTGTCTGTCTGCAGGGCTGCACTGCCTGGACTGCCTGTACTGCCTATCTGTCTGTCTGTCTGCCTGTACTGTCTGTACTGCCTGTACTGCCTGTGTCTGTCTGTCTGTACTGCCTGTGCCTGCACTGCCCGTCTGCTGGGCTGCACTGCCTGCACTGACTGTGTCTGTCTGTCTGTACTGCCTGTACTGCCTGTACTGCCTGTCTGTCTGCACTGCCTGTGCCAGCACTGCCTGTCTGCCGGGCTGCACTGCCTGCACTGCCTGTGTGTCTGTCTGTCTGTCTGTCTGCCTGTACTGTGTGTCTGTACTACCTGTACTGCCTGTGTCTGTACTGCCTGTGCCTGCACTGCCTGTCTGCAGGGCTGCACTGCCTGGACTGCCTCTACTGCCTGTGCCTGTACTGCCTGTCTGTCTGTACTGCTTGTCTGCCTGTCTGTACTGCCTGTCTGTCTGTCTGCATTGCCTGTCTGCCTGTGTCTGTCTGTCTCTACTGCCTGCACTGCCTGTGCTGCCAAGCAGTTCCTCGATGAGAGGTGACCCTGACAGCTCCCTGCTGAAAGGAATGAGAAGCGA
>NW_026632975.1:0-1090 GCF_030028575.1 Malurus melanocephalus
GACTTACTTGGGGAAATCACAGATATCAGAGTGATCCAGTGGAAAGTTTTGCTGTAGAAAACAGAGGAATCACATTTGAGACAAATAAATGCTACCAAACACACAGATGAAAATTCTGCTCTGAATTCTGTGGAAAACATCTGCATTGGCAGTGTTTGAAAATCAATTAATTTGGGTTTCTGTTACAGATAAACCATCCTGGGAATATGAAGCAACTCTCAGAAGTTGTTGTCCAGTATGTTTTAAATCACTCCCTAATCTCTGTGTGCATCCCATGTTTCTGTTCCAGTTGCTGTCCCAAAATTACAACCCTCCCTCCAAAAATCCTCCCTCTGAAATGGTGCAGCAATAGCAAAATGCACAATCTGGCTCCCTCAGGGAGCTGGGAGCAGCAGAGACCATCCCTAACACGGCAAGGAGCACCCACAGGCAGCACCTTGGCTGAGGATTTATTTATTTATAAAGACACTCTTTGATTTGTTCATTGAGAAATCATGAGTTACAGGAAATAAATGCTCAAGGTTTACACAACCCCTCTCAATAAGAGATCTTTTTTTTTTTTTTTTTTTTTTTTTTTCCTACATAAACCCTTTGTGAGGTACTGGAGTGTGTTGCTCAACTCGTCCTGAGCAGGGTGTTGGATCCAAGGACCCTCAGGGTCTCTCACTCTTAGTTCTAATTGTGCTGCAGGGGATTTATTTCCCCTTATAGGGCAGCACAGTGGGATGAGGCTCCTTCTTCCCTGCTCACATAAAGCAGGGAAGCTCAGCCACAGCAGCATAGGAGGGCTCTGTGCTGTTTAAATTTGGCTGTTCCTATTGATCCTGTAGCTAGGAAAAAAACCCCAGAATTTGATATTTGGTCTAGGATGTCAATTATCCACAAATATCAAACTGCCTTGCACAGGACCAGTGAGTTTCAATTTAAAACCTGAATCTCTGGACAAGAATAATTTCTCTTCCTGTGACACAAGGTTGTGGAACAGAGATCATGAAGATGATTTTGGCTCATTCAGCTCTTTGGACTTTTCACTTTGGCCCTTTAAAAAAACAAACAAACAGAAAAAAGCCCTCAAACCATACACACACAC
>NW_026632976.1:0-986 GCF_030028575.1 Malurus melanocephalus
CTGCAGGGCCCCATAGCCCTGGATCCCTCCCCGGTGTCTCTGTCCCGTGTCCCCGCAGCCCCGGGTCCCTTCCCGGTCTCCCCAGCCCCGTTATTCCCGTTCTGTGCCCCCCCAGCCCCGGATCCCTCCCCGGTCTGTCCGTCCCGTGTCCCCCGAGCCCCGGATCCCTCCCCGGTCTGTCCGTCCCGTGTCCCCCGGCCCCGTTACTCCTTCCCCGGTCCCCCCGGCCCCGAGTCCCGCTGTGTCCCCGCAGCCCCGGATCCCTCCCCGGTCTCCCCAGCCCCGTTATTCCCGTCCCGTGTCCCCCCGGCCCCGAGTTCCGCTGTGTTCCCCGAGCCCCGTTACTCCCGTCCCGTGTCCCCCGAACCCCCGATCCCTCCCCGGTCTCCCCAGCCCCGTTACTCCCGTCCTGTCCCGTGTCTCCCCGGCCTCGAATCCCTCCCCGTTATTGCCGTCCCCTGTCTCCCCAGCCCCAGATTCCTCCCCGGTCTGTCCGTCCCGTGGTGCCCCGGCCCCGTTACTCCCATTCCGTGTCCCCTCAGCCCCGCTACTCCTGTCCCGTGTCCCCCCCAGCCCCAGGTCCCTCCACGTTACTGCCGTCCCGTGTTCCCCGACCCCGGGTCCCTCCCCGGTCTCCCCGGCCCCGTTATTCCCGTCCCGTGTCCCCCACAGCGCCGAATCCCTCCCCGTTACTCCCTCCCCGGTCTCCCCAGCCCCGTTACTCCCATACCGTGTCCTCCCGGCTCCGTTACTCCCTCCCCGGTTTCCCCAGCCCTGGGTCCCTCCCCGGTCTCCCCAGCCCCGTTACTCCCGTCCCGTCCCGTGTCCCCCAGCCCCGTTACTCCCATCCCGTGTCCCCCCAGCCCCGTTATTACCGTGTCCCCCGAGCCCCGGATCCCTCCCCGGTCTGTCCGTCCCGTGTCCCCCCAGCCCCGTTACTCCCTCCCCGGTCCCCCCGGCCCCGAGTCCCGCCGTGTCCCCGGAGC
>NW_026632977.1:0-1017 GCF_030028575.1 Malurus melanocephalus
GGGATCCCCTAAACCAGCCCTGGGACCCCCAGAGAACAGCGGGGGATCCCCAAAAACAGCCCTGGGACCCCCAAAAACACCCAGAGAACAGCCGGGGATCCCCAAAAACAGCCCGGGGAACCCCAGAGCACAGCCGGGGAGCCCCAAAAACAGCCCGGGGATCCCCAAAAACACCCAGAAAACAGCTGGGGATCCCCAAAAACAGCCCTGGGACCCCCAGAGAACAGCGGGGGATCCCCTAAAACACCCCTGGGATCCCTAAAAACACCCCTGGGACCCCAATAATACCCCTGGGATCCCCAAAAACACCCCTGGGACACCCAGAGAACAGCGGGGGATCCCCTAAAACACCCCTGGGAGCCCCAAAAACACCCCTGGGACCCCCAGAGAACAGCCGGGGAGCCCCAAAAACCAGCCCGGGGATCCCCAAAAACACCCCTGGGACACCCAGAGAACCGCTGGGACCCCCAAAAACAGCCCGAGGACCCCAATAACACCCCTGAGACCCCCAGAGAACAGCCGGGACCCCCTAAACCAGCCCTGGGACCTCAATAATACCCCTGGGACCCCAAAAACACCCCTGGGACCCCAATAACACCCCTGAGACCCCCAGAGAACAGCCGGGGATCCCGTAAAACACCCCTGGGACCCCCAGAGAACAGCCGGGACCCCCAAAAACAGCCCGGGGACCCCAATAACATCCCTGAGACACCCGGAGCACAGCCGGGACACCCAGAGAACAGCTGGGGATCCCCTAAACCAGCCCTGGGACCCCAATAACACCCCTGAGACCCCCAGAGAACAGCCGGGGAGCCCCAAAAACACCCCCGGGATCCCCAGAGCACAGCTGGGACCCCCAAAAACAGCCCGGGGACCTCCCAGAGAACAGCCGGGGATCCCCAAAAACACCCCGAGGATCCCCTAAACCAGTCCTGGGATCCCCAGAACACAGCCAGGACCCCCAGAGAACAGCTGGGACCCCCTAAACCAGCCCTGGGACCCCTCAGTTTCCCCGTT
>NW_026632978.1:0-1046 GCF_030028575.1 Malurus melanocephalus
ACTTCTCCTTGTGAGCTGCGGGAAAAGCTCCGAGATTGCAGCTCGGGAGAGCGCCGCCTCCTCCGCCCCCACATTTGGGGTTTTTGCACGTCATTTTGGTGTTTTTCCCCCTCATTTTGATATTTCCTCTCTTATTTAAGTATTATTCCATCCCATTTCAATATTTTTCCCCAATCCCGTAATTTTTCCACCAAATTTCAGATTTTTCCCCATCTCATCCCAGCATTTTTCCACCAAATTTCAGGACTTTTCCCACCAAATTTGGGATTTTTTTTTCCACCAAATTTGGGATTTTTTTCCACCAAATTTCAAATTTTTTCCCAACCTCATCCTGGTATTTTTCCACCAAATTTTGGATTTTTTTCCCCACCTCATCCCGGTATTTTCCCACCAAATTTATGATTTTTCTCCACGAAATTTCAAATTTTTTTCCACCAAATTTCAGATTTTTTTTTCCACCAAATTTCAGATTTTTTCCCCACCTCATCCCAATATTTTTCCACCAAGTTTCAGATTTTTTTCCCACCAAATTTTGGATTTTTTTCCACCTCATCCCAGTATTTTTCCACCAAATTTCGAATTTTTTTCCACCAAATTTCAGATTTTTTTCCACCTCACTTTGGATTTTTCCCCAACTCATCCCAATATTTTTCCACCAAATTTCGAAATTTTTTCTATCAAATTTCAGATTTTTTTCCACCAAATTTCGATTTTTTCCCAACCTCATCCCAATATTTTTCCACCAATTTTCAGATTTTTTTCCACCAAATTTCAGACCTTTTTCCCCACCTCATTCCAATATTTTTCCACCAAATTTTGGATTTTTTTCCACCAAATTTCATTGTTTTCCCTCCATCCCAACATTTCCCCCTCATTTCCATCCCTTTCCCTCCATTCCCCGGGACTCTCCGGCTCCTCCCCGTCCCCGGCCGTGCTCACGGAGCTGCTCCACCAAACGCTGCGCCTCGCGGAGCTCCGCCTCGTGGTTTACCCCGTGCCGGCGGATGAGGAACGCGGCGAGGAGGAGCTGCCGGAGATTTGGCGGA
>NW_026632979.1:0-1048 GCF_030028575.1 Malurus melanocephalus
AATGTCTTGGAAAAAAATCGAATTTTTGGGATCCTAAAATATCCCAAAATTGCCCCAAAATCCCCTGGAAAAAATTGGATCCCAAAATCCCCAAAAATCTCCGCAAAAATCACCCCTAAAATCGTCCAAATCCACCCCAAAATGGCCCAAAATTCCCCAAAATCCACTCAAAATCACCCCAAAATCCCCTGAAAAAATTGGGAATTATTGGAATCCTAAAATATCCCAAAATTGCCCCAAAATCCCATGAAAAAAATTGGAATTTTTGGGTCCCAAAATCCCCGGAAAATCGTCCCCAAAATACCCAAAAAATCCCAGCAAAAATCCCCTAAAATTCACCCAAAATGACCCCAAATTCCCTGAAAAAAATTGGGATTTTTGGAAGCCCAAAATATCCCAAAATGACCCCAAAAATCCCCTGAAAAAATGGAATAAAATGGGAATTCTTGGGTCCCAAAATTCCCAAAAAAATCGTCCCCAAAATCCCTCAAATCCACCCCAAAATTCCCTCAAAAATCCCCAAAATTGAACCCAAAGTCCCTCAAAATCCCCCAAAAAATCCCAAAATTGACCCAAAATTCCCCAAAAGCCCCGAATGCCCCATACCCTGGAAAAATTTGGGAATTTTGGGATTCCAAAATCCCCCAAAAAAATGGGGGCAAAAAGGGAATTTTTGGATCCCCAAATTCCCAAAAATGCACTCTAAAATTCCCTGAAAAAATGATCCAATTTTCCCAAATTTTCCAAAAATTCCCAATTTTCCCTAAAATTCCCATTTTTTCCCTGAAATTTTCCATTTCTTGCCCAAAATCCCCGGGATTTTTCCCAAAATTCCCATTTTTCCCCAAAATCTCCCAAATATTTTCCCCAAATTCCCATTTTTTTCCCTTAAAAATCGCATTTTTTCCCCCAAAATCCCAGTTTTTTTCCCCAAATTCCCAAATCTTTTCCCAAAATCCCCAGGATTTTCCCCAAATCCCAGATTTTTTTCCCAAAATTCCCAATTTTTCCCAAAATTCCCAGGATTTTTCCCAATTTTCCCCAAAAT
>NW_026632980.1:0-1059 GCF_030028575.1 Malurus melanocephalus
GCCACATGTCAGACAAGAAAGAAAGTTTTGCTAACAAGAAAATCCCCTCAACTTTGAGAATTAAACAGCCATGATACCCTACAATTCATACACTCATTGCAGCATCCTGTCGTCAAAGTTCAGCATCTTGTTCACATCTCTCACACCAAAATCAGGTGCCTTCATAAAGCAGAAGACACACAGGCATCCCTCCAGAAAGAGCAAAGCGTGGCAAATTCCCTCTGTGTCATATCTCATACAGCAAAATCAAGAAAGAGTTTTAAAGTGGTGCACAAAAACAGAAGCAAAAATAATTGGTGTAGACGAGTTAGATGACCTACCTAATTACACAGTAAATTGCTAATGCCTTCATGTGCACACCTGGGAGAGAAGTTAAATATAGATCCTGACTTGTGTTCTTCAACATGAGAGTGTGGTGGTTATCTTTTTGCAGAAGGGGAAACCACAGATTTGGACCACTGCAAACACATCACCTTGTGATCCTGTAAAAGCCCTGCACTAGGGTAATACCTAGAAATACTTCAGGCATTCATTTTGCCTGAACCTGGGTGCCTACTGTCACAGGGCTGGCAGATGGGAAATATGACCTGTGGGAGGCAACTGCTTTTCTGAACAGGGAGCCCACTGCCTTTCCGGGCAGGACCATTTCTATCCTGGGTCTGCAGCCTGCCTAAGGAATTAGTTCATAGGGCCATACACATGCTGAGTTGGAAGGGACCCTTTAGGATCATCGAGTCCAACTCCTGGCCCTGCTCAGGACCATCTGCAAGAGTCACACCATGTGCCTGAGAGCTTTGTTCAAATCTTCTGGAAGTCTGCCAGGCTTGGTGCTGTGACCACTTCCCTGGGGAGCCTGTGCCAGTGCCCAAGAACCCTGTAGGTGAAAAATATTTTCCTGATATCCAACCTAAACCTCCCCTGACACAGCTTCAGGCCATTCCCTCAGTCCTGTCACTGTCACCTCAGAGATGAGATCAGTGCCTGCCCCTCCTCTTCCCCTCACAATGGAGCTGTGACTGAAGTGAGGTTTATCAGCACCTGTAATTACAGGGTCCCCAT
>NW_026632981.1:0-1012 GCF_030028575.1 Malurus melanocephalus
GGGCCTCGTCCGTGAAGGGATCTTCGCCCTGAAAGGGAAAAAATGGGAATTTAGGGAAAAATCGGGAATTTTTGGGGGAAAAATGGGAATTTTTTGGGGGAAAAATGGGAATTTTGGGGGAAAATTGGGAATTTGGGGGGGAAAATGGGGATTTTTAGGGGAAAAAAAGGAAATTTTTTGGCAAAAAAAAGGGATTTTGGGGGAAAAAAATGGGGATTTTTTTTGAAAAATGGGAATTTTGGGGGGAAAATGGGAATTTTTTTTGAAAAATGGGGATTTTTTTTGGCAAAAGTGGGTTTTTTAGGGAAAAAATGGTATTATTTTTGGAAAAATGGGAATTTTGGGGAGAAAATGGGAATGTTTTGGGAAAAATGGGCATTTTTTTGGAAAAAATGGGATTTTTTTTGGAAATATAGAGATTTTTGGGGCAAGAAAGGGAAATTTTTGGCAAAAATGGGAATTTTAAGGGGAAAAATGGGAATTTTTTTTAAAATATGGGGATTTTGGGGGGAAAATGGGGATTTTTGGGGAAAAAACCAGGAGTTTTTTGGGGGAAAATGGGAACTTTTGGCAGAAAAATGGGGATTTTAGGGAAAAAATGGGAGGTTTTTTTTCAAATGGGAATTTGGGGGGATTTTCAGGGCAAATCTCTGGGAATTGTCCCCAAATCTCTGGGAATGGTTTCAGAATCCACGGGAATGTCCAGGAATTGTCCCCAAAATCTTCAGGAATTGCCCCAAAACCTCTGGGAATTGTCCCAAAACCTCTGGGAATTGCCCCAAATTTTCAGGAATTGATCCCAAATCACTGGGAATGATCCCAAAATCTTCAAGAATCCCAAATTTCTGGGAATTGTCCCCAAATTCCGGGAATTTTCCGGAAATCCTGCGGGGTTGGGAATCCCCAATCTCCTCCTTCCGAGGAGGAGTCGGAGTCGTTGGAATTCTGGAATTTTTGGGGAATTTTTTTGGAATTTTTTGGGATTTTTTGGGGGATTTTTTTTTTTTATTTT
>NW_026632982.1:0-1046 GCF_030028575.1 Malurus melanocephalus
CCTCCGAGGCGATTTTTGGGATTCTCTGGGATTTGGGGCAGAATTTTGAGGATTTTGGGCAGAATTTTGGGATTTTTTTGCCCAAACCCATAAAATCTCCAGGATTTGGTGTAGAACTGTGGGATTTTGGTTGATTTTGGGGCCGTTTCTGTGTTTTCCAGGTGTCCCCGCCCCTCCGAGGCGATTTTCGGGGTTCTCCTGGATTTTGGGCAGAATTTCAGGGATTTTTTGCAGGATTTTGGGTTTTTTGTTGATTTTGGGGCCGTTTCTGTGTTTTCCAGGTGTCCCCGCCCCTCTGAAGCGATTTTTGGGGTTCTCCGGGATTTGGGGCAGAATTTTGGGGATTTTGGGCAGAATTTTGGGATTTTGGGCAGAATTTCGGGGATTTTGGGCAGAATTTTGGGATTTTTTTCAGGATTTTGGGATTTTGGTTGATTTTGGGGCCGTTTCTGTGTTTTCCAGGTGTCCCCGCCCCTCTGAAGCGATTTTTGGGATTCTCTGGGATTTTTTGTTGATTTTGGGGCCGTTTCTGTGTTTTTCAGGTGTCCCCGCCCCTCGGAAGCGATTTTTGGGATTCTCTGGGATTTTTTGTTGATTTTGGGGCCGTTTCTGTGTTTTCCAGGTGTCCCCGCCCCTCCGAGGCGATTTTCGGGGTTCTCCGGGATTTGGGGCAGAATTTCGGGGATTTTGGGCAGAATTTTGGGATTTTTTTCCACAAACCCATAAAATCTCTGGGATTTTTTGCAGAATTTGGGGATTTTGGGTGATTTTGGGGCCGTTTCTGTGTTTTCCAGGTGTCTCCGCCCCTCTGAAGCGATTTTTGGGATTCTCTGGGATTTGGGGCAGAATTTTGGGATTTTTTTGCACAAACCCATAAAATCTCCGGGATTTTTTGCAGAATTTCAGGGATTTTGGGCAGAATTTCGGGGATTTTGGGCAGAATTTTGGGATTTTTGTTGATTTTGGGGCCGTTTCTGTGTTTTCCAGGTGTCCCCGCCCCTCCGAGGCGATTTTCGGGGTTCTCCGGGATTTGGGGCAGAATTTTG
>NW_026632983.1:0-1037 GCF_030028575.1 Malurus melanocephalus
CAGCCATGGCCCTGGCACTCAGGGTGCTGGATCTCAGGCAGGACAGCCACCCTGTGCCTGGGGTTTTGTCCATGGCTGGAGGCATCTGGAGCTGAATCAACCATGGCCCTGGCACTCAGGGTGCTGGAGCTCAGGCGCTGGCACAGCACAGAGTAGGGGTCACTCACAATGACCAGGGGTAGCAGCAAACCCTGCCCACTGCCTGCTCCATCCATCTCACATGCATACATCCTGTGGAGGCATCGGGAGGCTTTTCCAGCCATCCTCTGCAGCCATGGCCTGCTAAGGAATCTCCTGGCCTTTTCCTTGGTGGGAAACAACTTCTCTCTATGTTCCATGTGCATCATCAGGGACCCTTGCTCATCACAGCAGGATCAGCACCCTCAGTTAGGATCARCACTCTAAGTTGTTGCTCCAAACCACCCTGGGCTGCAGCTGAGGCTGCTCCTGGGCGCTCTGGCTGATGGGAAACTCGGTTCATACCCTGGCAAATCTACAGATGCCTAATCTGTCTTCCAGAGCAAATACCCATCCACATCAGATCTGTCTGTATTTACAGCCCAGGGTTAGCACTGCATCCTTTCACCTGCCTCTGTGCAGAGATGAGCACCCACACTGTGTGTGATGGGTTCAGCTCATCCCATAGGGGTTGGAGGGGCATGGAAGAGCAATGTTTTCCAAAATCAGCAGCTTCTGAGAATCCTGCCCATCATAAACTCAAGACCTGAAGGCAAAGGATGTCTCCTTGGCCTGCTGTTACCTGTTGCCAAGGAGGAGAAAAGCACAGCAGTGCTCCCAATCATTCAGGTGCTCAGGTGGGGCTGAATGGAGCCGAGGTAAAGAGATGSTGTAAAGGGTCACTGCCTGACACTTCCTGCGCTGAGCACAGCCAGGTAGGACAGCACACAGATGCCTTCAGCTCCCCTTGGCCCTTCTCCATCTAGGGGCCCTGGGTGGGGCAGTGCAATTATTCACTGACCCAGTGAATGAGGTGCTAAGGGTCCTGCACTGCCTCCACAAAGGCCAGGGATGCTCCC
>NW_026632984.1:0-1037 GCF_030028575.1 Malurus melanocephalus
AAATATCTCTTGTACCCAAACCCTGCAGAAAAACCCCTTAAACCCCCTGCAGGAGCGGCCAGTCCTGACTCTGCACCAAAAAAACAGTGAAAACTTGGCAGAAAAATCCATCCTGGGGAAGCAGGAAATAGGAAAAGAAAGCAGCTTTTGCATTGCCTGTGTCAAATAGGGTCCAAAAATGATGATGCATTAATTAATGGGCTGTTTTGAGGGTTAATATTCATATTTAGTGACTGAAACAGAAAAGGCAGGAGCACAGAATTCACAAAAAATCACAGGAAAGAGCTCCTTTGCATCTTTTGTTTTATATCTTCCTTTTAAATCTGCATTATGAGTAAACATTTTATACAATTCATTTTCCTCTTTACGACCAGCAGAAAAAATTCTAAATTCACGACGTTTTTGCCTCCACGAGAGTCAAGAGATGCTTTGAATTCACCTTGACAGAGGAATGCAAAGGCAGGTGAGTCTGGCAGCATCAGAGCCACCTGCAGCTCCCAAAAACACCCAGAGCTCCATCAGCCTCCTGCACACACAGCCCTGCTTCCCCAGGATCAGAGCAGGATTATAAATGAGCAAAGACAGATCACCTTGTAACTCTCAGAAAAAACACAGCCCGAAAATATTCAGATTTTCTGGTGCATAGGCAGCTGTGATCAGATTAATCAGCGCATTCTGATGGATTCGGGTTCCACACCGAGTCCATGGTAAATCCAGTGGAAATACTTCAAACCAAGCTGGGATCATGCTGGGCTTTTCTTGTCTGAAAAAATCAGAATTTTGCTCAATGGTGTCCTGGATTTGTGTCCACACAGGTCCTGAGGAGAGAACCTGGGGAGAAACAGAGGGAGGGAGAGGAGGGTGAAGGAAAGAGGGAGAGGAGGATGAAGAACAGAGAGAGGGAAGGGGGAAGCAGAGGGAAGGAGGAAGAGGAGGATGAAGCAGAGGGAAGGAGGAAGAGGAGGATGAAGCACAGAGGGAGGGAAGGGGGAAGAATGGAGAGAGGAAGAGGAGGATGAAGGACAGAGGGAGAGGAG
>NW_026632985.1:0-1055 GCF_030028575.1 Malurus melanocephalus
GATTTTGTGTCCTGTATGAGGATTTTGTGTCTCTCTGTGTCCTCTATGATGATTTTGTGCCCTGTATGATGATTTTGTGTCCTGTATGATGATTTTGTGTCCTGTGTGATGATTTTGTGCCCTGTATGAGGATTTTGTGTCCTGTATGATGATTTTGTGTCTCTCTGTGTCCCGTATGATGATTTTGTGTCCTGTGTGATGATTTTGTGTCCTGTATGAGGATTTTGTGTCCTGTATGATGATTTTGTGTGCTGTATGAGGATTTTGTGTCCTGTATGATGATTTTGTGTGCTGTATGATGATTTTGTGTCTCTCTGTGTCCCGTATGATGATTTTGTGTCCTGTGTGATGATTTTGTGTCCTGTGTGATGATTTTGTGTCCTGTATGATGATTTTGTGTCCTGTATGAGGATTTTGTGTGCTGTATGAGGATTTTGTGTCTCTCTGTGTCCTGTGTGATGATTTTGTGTCCTGTATGATGATTTTGTGCCCTGTATGATGATTTTGTGTCCTGTGTGATGATTTTGTGTCCTGTATGAGGATTTTGTGTCTTGTATGAGGATTTTGTGTCCTGTATGATGATTTTGTGTCTCTCTGTGCCCTGTATGATGATTTTGTGTCCTGTATGATGATTTTGTGTCCTGTATGAGGGATTTTGTGTCCTGGATGATGATTTTGTGTCTCTCTGTGTCCTGTATGATGATTTTGTGTGCTGTATGATGATTTTGTGCCCTGTATGATGATTTTGTGTCCCGTACGAGGATTTTGTGTCCCGTATGATGATTTTGTGTCCTGTATGATGATTTTGTGTCTCTCTGTGCCCTGTATGATGATTTTGTGCCCTGTATGATGATTTTGTGTCCCATATGATGATTTTGTGTCTCTCTGTGTCCTGTACAATCCCAGGCAGTCCCGAAGCTCCGAGCCCCGCGCCGGCCGCTGCCGGGCACTCCCCTCCTGGCCAAGGAGCTGCCTCCAGCCCAAGGACAGACCCTGCTGGTCATGGTCCCTCCCACCACCCTCAAAGTGCCGGGGACGAGCTGCAGCCACCCCAC
>NW_026632986.1:0-1040 GCF_030028575.1 Malurus melanocephalus
CTGTCCCCGCAGGGTTCATGGCCCCCGAGCTGCTCAAGGACGAGGAGTACGATTGGTCGGTCGATTATTTCACGTTGGGGGTGACGGTCTATGAGATGTTGGAGGCCAAGGGGCCGTTCCGCCGGCGGGGCGAGAAGGTGACCGCCACCCCCGGACCCCTGGACATCCCCAGGACACCCCTGGACACCCCTGGACATCCCCAGAACCCCTCGAGGACCCCAAGAACCCTCAAAGAACTTTCCAGAACCTCTCTAGGATCTCTCCATGACCCCAAGAACCCCTCCAGAACCCCTCCGGAACCCTTCCAGAACCCTTCCAGAACCCTTCCATGACCCCAAACCCCCTTCCAGAACCCCTCCAGAACCCCTCCAGGACCCCTAAAAACCTCCTAAAAGCCCTGCAGAACCCTTCCAGGACCCTTCCATGACCCCAAGAACCTTCCAGAACCCTTCCAGAACCCCTCCAGAACCCTTCCATGACCCCAAAAACCTCCTAAAAGCCCTGTAAAACCCTTCCAGAACCCTTCCAGGACCCCAGAACCCCCCTCAGAACCCCTCAAGAACCCTTCCAGGACCTTTCCATGACCCCAAAGCGCCTGAAGAACCCAAATTTCCCCCAAAAACCCCTCCAGAACTCCTCGAGAACCCTTCCAGGACCTTTCCATGACCCCAGAACCTCTCCATGACCCTTCCATGACCCCAACAACCTTCCAGAACCCTTCCAGGACCTTTCCATGACCCCAGAGATCCCCTCCATGACCCCAAATCCCCCCCCAGAACCCCTTGAAAACCCCAATTTTCCCCAAAATCCCCTCAGACCCCGTTGAGAACCCCAAATTTCCCCGTCAGGTGGAGAACAAGGAGGTGACGCGGCGCATCCTGCACGACGCCGTCAGTTACTCGGACAAGTTCAGCGCGGCGGCGCGGGCGGTGTGTGAGGGGCTCCTGGCCAAGGACCCCCAGAACCGCCTGAGCTTCCGCGACAACGGCTGCGCCCTCATCAAAGCACAGCCCTTCTTCACAGCCATCAACTGGGGCAGG
>NW_026632987.1:0-1098 GCF_030028575.1 Malurus melanocephalus
AGACGGCTGAAGGGAGGGATAACAGCCTTCAAAGCACATGAAAGGCTGTGCAGAGGACAAGGGGAATGAGCAGGTTTGGGGTGCTGAATTTGGGGGAGAATGAGCTCAAATACGGGGAATGGTCTGTGAAAGTGGGGACAGATCCTGTGGGGAGGGGGATCTGGGGCTCGGCCGGTTTTAGGGAATGTGCAGGCAAAAAGGTGAGATTTTTATGGAATATGCAGGCAAACAGGTGAGGTTTTTATGGAATGTGCAGGCAAAAAGGTGAGGTTTTTATGGAATGTGAAGGCAAAAAGTAGAGGGTTTATGGAATGTGCAGACAGGTGAGTTTTTATGGAATGTGCAAACAGCTGAGATTTCATGGAATATGCAGGCAAACAGGTGAGGTTTAATGGAATGTGCAAACATTCCAAAAAGGTGAGGTTTTTATGGAAAGTGCAGGCAAACAGGTGAGGTTTCATGGAATGTGCAGGCAAAAAGGTGAGATTTTTATGGAATGTGCAGACATTCCAAAAAGGTGAGGTTTTCATGGAATGTGCAAAAAGGTGAGATTTTATGGAAAGTGCAGGCAAACAGGTGAAGCTTTTGTGGAATGTGCAGGCAAAAAGGTGAGATTTTATGGAATGTGCAGGGAAACAGGTGAGATTTTTATGGAATGAGCAGACATTCCAAAAAGGTGAGGTTTTATGGAAAGTGCAGGCAAACAGGTGAGGTTTGATGGAATGTGAAGGCAAAAAGTTGATGGTTTATGGAATGTGCAGACCAGTGAGATTTTGTGGAATGTGCAGGCAATAGGTGAAGATTTCATGGAAAGTGCAGGCAAACAGGTGAGGTTTTGTGGAATGTGAAGGCAAAAAGTTGATGGTTTATGGAATGTGCAGACAGGTGAGATTTTATGGAATGTGCAAACAAAAAGTGAAGATTTCATGGAAAGTGCAGGCAAACAGATGAGTTTTTATGGAATGTGCAAACAGGTGAGATTTTGTGGAATGTGCAGGCAAAAAGGTGAGGGTTTATGGAATGTGCAGCATTCCTTCAGGATGAACTCTCACTGACAGGATTCTGTCCAGAATCACCCCCGGGAAGGAGCAGGGGTTG
>NW_026632988.1:0-1097 GCF_030028575.1 Malurus melanocephalus
CTCATTCTCCAGGGTCTTTTAAACCGGGTTTGGGGTTGATTTAAGCTCAGCCCAGGCTGGGGAATGCAGGAGACCCCGATGCTCTGAGGGTTCCAGTTCCATCCCAAAACTCAGCCGGACCTTCACCTTCATCAAACACAACCAGGCCCAAAATCTTGTCAGGAAAAGCCATTTTTCCGCAAAAAAATCCCAAAAATGAGCTGCTTTTTTGGGGTGTTTTTACCTGGAAAAGAGACTTTTAAATCTGAATAAGTGGGGTTTTTTTTACACTCGATAATTTTTTTTTCTTTGTATATCTCGAACACAACCAGGTCCAAAATCTTGCCAGAAAAAGCCATTTTTTTCCCCAAAAAATACCACCAGGACAGGAGGCTCAGAGCTGGGGTTTTTTTTGGGTGATTTTAACCTGGAAAAGTGACTTTTAAATCTGGATAAGTGGGGTTTTTATACACTGAATAATTTGTTTTTTCCTTGTACACCTCGAACACAACCAGGCCCAAAATCTTGTCAGAAAAAGCCATTTTTCTTCCCAAAATCCCACCGGGGCAGGAGGCTCAGAGCTGCTTTTTTGGGGTGTTTTTAACCTGGAAAAATGACTTTTAAATCTGAATAAGTGGGGTATTTTTGCACTCGATAATTTTTTTTTTCCTTGTACATCTCGAACACAACCAGGCCCAAAATCTTGTCAGGAAAAGCCATTTTTCCCCCCCAAAAAATCCCACCAGGGCAGGAGGCTCAGAGCTGGTTTTTTTTTGGGTGATTTTAACCTGGAAAAATGATTTTTAAATCTGAATAAGTGTTTTATTTTTTACACTCGATAATTTTTTTTTCCTTGTACACCTAAAACACAACCAGACCCAAAATCTTGTCAGGAAAAGCCATTTTTCTTCCCAAAAAGATCCCACCAGGACAGGAGGCTCAGAGCTGCTTTTTTTGGGGCGTTTTTAACCTGGAAAAAAAATCGCTTTTAAAATCTGGATAAGTGTTTTTTGGTTTTTTTTACACTCGATAATTTTTTTTCCTTGTACACCTTGAACACAACCAGACCCAAAATCTTGCCAGAAAAAGCCTTTTTTTTTTTTTTTTCCCAAAATCCC
>NW_026632989.1:0-1081 GCF_030028575.1 Malurus melanocephalus
CAAACAAATCCCTGCATTCACATCTTCCCCTTGCTCCTCCCAGGTGCAGCCTGTCTGATTCCCTCCTCCCCAGCTCATCCAGTCCAGCAGCTCCTGGTCGGAGCCACCATTTGTCAGAGCGAGGGGAGAAAAACATAAAACCACCAGAGATGATCTGCAGATCTCGTTTATTCCATCCGCAACCACGGCTTTTATACCCACGTTTACTAACAGTAAACTAACCGTTTACTAATGTTACTAACAGTAACCAAGGTTTACTAATGTTTACTAATGGTAATCAACGTTTACGGACGTTTACTAACGTTACTAACGGTAATCAACATTTACTAATGTTTACTAATGGTACTAACGTTACTAACAGTAACCAACGTTTACTAACGTTTATTAATGTTACTAACAGTAATCAACAATTACTAACGTTTACTAACGTTTACTAACGGTAACCAACGTTTACTATCATTTACTAACGTTACTAAAGGTAACCAACGTTTACTAACGGTACTAACAGTAACCAATGTTTACTAGCGTTTATTAATGTTACTAACAGTAATCAACGATTACTAACATTTACTAATGTTTACTAACGGTAATCAATGATTACTAACGTTTACTAATGTTACTAACGGTAATCAACGATTACTAACGTTTATTAACGTTACTAACGGTAATCAACGTTTACTAACGTTACTAATGGTAACCAACGTTTACTAACGTTACTAACGTTACTAACGGTAATCAACATTTACTAAAGTTTACTAACGTTACTAACGGTAATCAACGACTGCTAACGTTTACTAACGTTACTAACAGTAACCAACGTTTATTAACGTTTACTAATGTTACTAACAGTAGCCAACGTTTACTAACGTTTATTAACGTTACTAACAGTAATAATGATTACTAACATTTACTAATGTTACTAACAGTAACCAACGTTTACTAACGTTTACTAATGGTAATCAACGTTTACTAACGTTTACTAACTTTACTAACAGTAACCAACATTTACTAACGTTTATTAACGTTACTAACAAAACTGAGCTCCTAATTGGTCAAACAATTCTAGAATAGAAAAGCTCTC
>NW_026632990.1:0-987 GCF_030028575.1 Malurus melanocephalus
TTTTTTTCGGGCCGATTTTTGAGATTATTTTGGGGTAATTTCGGGGGTTTTTTTGAGATAATTCCGGGATAATTCCGGGATAATTTTAGTTTAATTCCGGGTTAATTTTGGGGATAATTCCGGGGTTTTTTTTGATAATTTCGGTCTGATTTTTTTGGATAATTCCGGGATTTTTCGGGGTTTTTTTTGGGGGATAATTCCGGTTTTTTTCGGGCCGATTTTTGTGATAATTCCCGACGGATTTTTGGGATAATTCCGGGATAACTTTGGGATAATTTTGGGGTAATTTGGGGCCGATTTTTGGGGATAATTCCGGGTTTTTTCGGGCCGATTTTTGGGATAATTCCGGGTTAATTTTAATTTAATTCCGGGTTAATTTTGGGATAATTCCGGGGTTTTTCGGGTTTTTTTTGGGAGGATAATTCCGGGTTTTTTCGGGCCGATTTTTTCGGGATAATTCCGGGATAATTTTGGGATAATTTTGGGGATAATTTCGGGGTTTTTTTTTGGGATAATTCCGGGATTTTTCGGGCCGATTTTTTTGGGATAATTCCGGGTTAATTCCGGGTTAATTCCGGGTTAATTTTGGGCTAATTCCGGGTATTTTCGGGCCGATTTTTTCGGGATAATTCCGGGTTAATTCCGGGTTAATTTGGGGCTAATTCCGGGTATTTTCGGGTTATTTATTTATTTTTTTTTTCACTCACCCGTCCGTCCCCGCCGTCACCAGCGCCACTTTCCCCTGCAGGGAGCGCCCCTCCCCCACCAGAGCCCGGACACCCCCCCGCCACATACTGGGACAAACTGGGACAAACTGGGACAAACTGGGATAAACTGGGATAAACTGGGATAAACTGGGATAAACTGGGATAAACTGGGAGGGACTGGGAGGGGTTTAGGGGTCACTGGGACAAACTGGGAGGGATTTAGGGGTTACTGGGAGGGACTGGGAGGGGTTTTGGACAAACTGGGACAAACTGGGAGGGG
>NW_026632991.1:0-983 GCF_030028575.1 Malurus melanocephalus
AAATCCCAAATTTCCCATTTTTCCAATCCCAAATTCCCATTTTTCCCCATTTCCCACCCTCCAGCTGTGTCTCGATGATGTCCAGGCTGTTCTGGAAACCCCCCCAGACCCCAAAATCCCAAAATCCCAATCCCAAAATCCCCAATTTCCAATCCCAAATTCCCAAAAATCTACTCCCAAATTCCCAAATTCCCATCCCAAATTCCCAAATTTCCATTTTTTCCCATTTCACACCCTCCAGCTGTGTCTCGACAATGTCCAGACTGTTCTGAAACCCCTCCAGATCCCAAAATCCCAAATTCCAATCCCAAAATCCCAAATTTCCCCTTTTTCCAATCCCAAATTCCCAAATTTCCAACCCCAAAATCCCAAATTTCCCATTTTTATAACCCCAAATCCCCAAAATCCCAAATTTCCCATTTTTCCAATCCCAAATTCCCAAAATTCCCATTTTTCCCCATTCGCACTCTCCAGCTGTGTCTCGACGATGTCCAGGCTGTTCTGGAAACCCCCCCAGACCCCAAAATTCCAATCCCAAAATTCCAATCCCAAACTTCCCCTTTTTCCAATCCCAAATTCGCATCCCAAATTCCCAAAATTCCCATTTTTCCCCGTTTCGCACCCTCCAGCTGTGTCTCGACGATGTTGAGGCTGTTGTGAAACGCCTCCAGCGCCCGGCGGAGCGCGGCCACAGCACCGCGGGAACGCTCCGGACATCGCTGGGACCCGTCCGGCCGCTTCGGACACCGCTGGGACCGCTCCGGACACCGCTGGGATCGCTCCGGACACCACTGGGACCCCGCTGGACATCGCTGGGATCTGTCCGGCCGCTCCGGACACCCTCGGGATCCGTCCAGACGCTTCGGACACCGCTGGGATCGCACTTGGGATCCTTGGGACCGCTCCGGACACCACTGGGACCCGTCCGGCCGCTCCGGACATCGCTGAGATCCCGCTGGGCACTTTTGGGACCGTTCTGGACA
>NW_026632992.1:0-983 GCF_030028575.1 Malurus melanocephalus
CCAAAAATCATCCAAAGTCATCCAAAATCATCCAAAAATCATCCAAAATCATCCAAAAATCATCCAAAATCATCCCAAAATCAAAAAAAAAAATCCAACCAGAGACCCCAAAATCATCCCAAAAACATCCCAAAATCACCACGAACCGAATAACCCCAAAATCATCCCAAAATCATCCCAAAATCATCCAAAATCCTGGAAAAAATCCCACCAGAGACCCCAAAATCACCCCAAAATCAATCAGCTCAAAATCACCCTGAAATCAGCCCGAAAACATCCAAAATCACCACGGACAGAATAGCCCCAAAATTACCCCAAAAAACACCCACAAATCATCCCAAAATCATCCAAAAATCACCCAAAATCACCCCAAAATCAATCCAAAATCAATCAGCCCAACAATAGCCCAAAAATCATCCAAAATAATCCAAAAATCATCCAAAATCAGCCCAAAATCAGCCCAAAATCATCCAAAAATCATCCAAAATCAACCCAAAATCAACCCCAAAATCACCACAGACAGAATAACCCCAAAAATCACCCCAAAATCACCATGGAGAGATAAAAACCCTAAAAAACTCATGAAATTCCCCAAAATCACCCCAAAATCAATCCAAAATCACCACGGAGAGAAGCAAATTACCTCAAAAAACACAAAATCCCCCCCCAAAAAAAAATCCCACCAGAGACCCCAAAATTACCTCAGAGAGAAGAAAAACAACCCAAAAAACACAAAATCCCCAAAAAAACCCCAAAATCACCACAGAGATGCCAAAATCCTCCCAGAGAGAAGAAAATAAGCCCAAAAAACCACAAAATTCCAAAAAAAATCCCTCAAGAGACACCAAAACCCCCCAAAATGGGCAAGGACCCCTCCCCCACTCACCTTCAGGGTTGGGGGTCCTGGGGAGGCTCCCCCGATGCTCTGGGGGGAAAAAAAAAGTGGGGACCCCTCAGTGACCTAAAATTTTCCAAAAAAAACC
>NW_026632993.1:0-1044 GCF_030028575.1 Malurus melanocephalus
CCCAAATTCCAGGATCCTCAAATTCTGAGAGCCTCGGCATCCCCAGCACCGGGATTTCGGGGATCTCCCAGCMCCGGGAATCCCGGGATTGCAGCGATCCCAGGAGTGTCGGGATTCCTGAGCCCCGGGAGCCCCGAATTCCCGGGAACACCGGGAGGCAGCGCCGGGATCGCTCAGCCCCGGCTGCCGCAGACCCTCCGATCCTGGGATGGCGCCCCAAATCCCAGGACGGCGCCCCAAATCCCAGGAGGGAGCCCCAAATCCCAGGAGGGAGCCCCATTCCCGGCAGCCCCGACAATCCCGGGAGCAGCGGGACCCCCGAATGCCGGGATCCCAAATCCCCGGAATCCCCGAATCCCGGGAGACGGAGGATCCCCGTGATCCACATCCCCGACCTTCCCGGGAAGACCGCGATCCCCAAAATCCGCAGTCCCGGAGCCCCGAAATCCTCACCCCCGGCATTCCCGGGATCTCGCAGCTCCCGGAGTCCCGGGAACACCGAGATCCTCCAGCTCCGGGGGTCCCGGGGGTCCCGGGAAAAGCAGGAACCACCTCGGCGGGAGCTCGGGACTCCCGGGATCTCCCATCCCCGCAATCCCGAGCCCCGGGAGTCCCGGGACGCCCCCAAATCCCGGGATTGTGCCCCACGCGTGTCCCGTGTCCCGCAGGGGCTCCGTGGCGGGCGCTGCTGGCGCTGCTGGGGCTGTGGCCGGGGCTGTGGCCGGGCCCGGGGCTGGCGCTCGCCCCCCGCCCGCGCCCCCCGCCCACGGACACGCGTGGGGACCTGGACAGCGTCATCAACCTCGCCAAAGCTCTGCTCGGTGACACCAAGGCCTTCCTCGAGCTCCTCGTGGGTACCTCCCCCCGTCACGCGACCCCCGCGACCCCCCCGAGTCACCCCCGCGACCCCCGCGACGTCCCCGCTCCCCTCCCGCGGGTCGGGGGTGGCCTGGCGTGAGCTGACCCTCCCACCCGTGTCGCGACAGAAGTCGCGATTCCCGGCCGAGGGGGAGCACAAGTTGGACTCGCTGCCCGTGCTGGCCA
>NW_026632994.1:0-1036 GCF_030028575.1 Malurus melanocephalus
GACTTCAGCGGACACAAACACTCAAAGAACATCTGCCAAAACCCAAATAATCATAAAATGGGTAAAAAAACCCCTGAAATGGAAAGAAAGTGGATGAGTGTCAACATCATGGACTCCTTTCTTTGCTTTCCTCTGGTATATGAATTTTAATTCCTTAGTCCACGTGATTGTAATGCAACAGAAGGAAATGTTACCAAAACTCATGTAAAATGGGATGTCCAAAWGCTGAGAGGATGCAAAAAATAAAGCACAAATAAATTAAATGAAATAAAATGTATTTAAATCTGGTGAAATGCTGATAGTTTAATTAAAGTCTATTCAATTTCGGTGGGCAGAGAGGACAATATTTCCTCACCTCAGAGCCACTGACCCCCGGGAAAATCTGAGTTTTTTTCTGGGAAATGACATTTTTTTGTCAAGCATTCAACGGTTTGTTTTTTTTTTTTTTATGTTTGTTGTTTGTATGATTAATATTCTTTAGACAAGGCTTTGGTTTTCTGTTGGAAAAATGAGTGCCACGTGAGAAATAAAGAAAAAAATAGAGAAATATCAAAAGACCTTCAAAAGAAAGTTCTAGAATTTTGAAATGTAACATAGTGGGATCTCAGATTTCATGGAACTGATAAAAAAAATGTTCTGGTATCATGACTTCAGGTGGGAAACTAATGGTAGAAAAAAAAAAAGATTCCAACTAGAAGAAACTACGATCACAGCAAGAAGAAATAAGAATTTTGTGCTAGRAAAGAAGATTTTAGAGAGATGGAGAAAGAAACCAACCAGGTCAGTTAATATTTACTATTTCATGGGAGTTTCCTGTCATTTTCCTTCAAAATATTATGAGACAATGATCTGCAAAGAGTGGTGTGCTTTGTATGTGTTTGGAACTCACAGGAAGTTCTTCCTTCAGTTTTCTGAAAAAAGGTAAATTACATGAACCATTTGCAAAGTGGACAACTTTCAAAAGTGCTTTGCCTGTGTGCAAATAGTGGGGCAAACCAACTTTGTACCACAAAATTGAATTTTGGTTCCGAACAGT
>NW_026632995.1:0-982 GCF_030028575.1 Malurus melanocephalus
GCTGGAGAGGAGCTCTGGAGCCCCATTCCAGGGGGGTTTTCCTTCCACGATTCCTCCCTCATTCAACCCTTCCGTTCTCATCCTCAGATTCAAAAATTTCAGAGATTCAAGAAGGCATCAATCGATTTCCTCATTCAGGATCCTGGTGGGTTTTTTTAATGAAATCTTCTAGTCTTTTTTTGCATTTGAACTCTTAAACTTTTTTCCAGCACTTTTTGGGTTTTCTAAAGCTGATTTTTCCGTCAAGCTTTGCTGGAGAGGAGCTCTTGGCTGGAGCTCTGGAGCCCCATTCCAGGGGAGTTTTCCCTCCATGACTCCCCCCTCACTCAGCCCTTCCCTTCTTATCCTCAGGCTTGAAAATCTCAGAGTTCAGAGACTGGAAATTACTTCCCTAATTCAGGTGATCCTGGGGGTTTTCTTTGATGAAAGCTTCAAGCTTTTTTTTGCATTTCAACTTTTTGACTTCCTTTCCCGCACATGCACAGTTACAGCACATTTTGGGTTTTTGAAAACTGAATTTTCTGTCAAGCTTTGCTGGAGAGGAGCTCTTGGCTGGAGCTCTGGAGCCCCATTCCAGGGAGTTTTCCTTCCACGATTCCCCCTTCATTCAACCCTTCCGTTCTCATCCTCAGATTCAAAAATTTCAGAGTTCAGAGACTCAAGAAGGCATCGATCGCTTTCCTAATTCAGGATCCTGGGGGTTTTCTTTGATGAAAGCTTCAAGCCTTTTTTGTATTTGAACTCTTAAACTTTTTTTCTGGTGCGTGTGCAGTTACAGTGGGTTTGGGGTTAAATTTTTGGGGTTTTCTAAACTGTTTTTTCTGTCTAGCTTTGTTGGAGAGGAGCTCTTGGCCAGAGCTCTGGAGCCYCATTCCAGGGGGGTTTTCCTTCCACAATTCCCCCCTCACTCAACCCTTTCCTTCTTCTCTTCAGACTCAAATTTTTTTTTGCAATTAACTTCACATTCACCGATTTCATTTTG
>NW_026632996.1:0-1097 GCF_030028575.1 Malurus melanocephalus
TTAATTCTTGCAGTGCAATCCTGGTCCAGTTAAATACAGTGATGAAACTTCCATTAACTTCACTAATGCAGAACTTTGCCTGAGGAGCTTTCATTGCCATTGGTAATAGAAGTAGTGGACTCCATTAATGTGATCAAGGTCTATCAAGATCAAGGTCTATCAAGATCAAGGTCTATCAGATTCCGTGTTGTGCCAAACTAATAATATTCAGGAAGCACAGCACAATCTATAAAACACTGTAATGTGCTAAGGCATTTATTTGTTTCACATCTCCATTAAATTAGAACAGTAACACATGTTTGTTCAGGACAACAGTCCCATTCTTCTGTGACAACATGCAGCTACACCTTTCAGTAGGCTCAGAATGACTGAATGATCTTTTCAAAGACTCAGTATTACGGTGTGAAAACATGGCAGTACTTCTCTCATATTCAGGTTATGTTCTCATTCCTAACCTGGCTGTGTTCATCAAATAGCAATCTGTTTCTGCATGTGGGTGCTTTGTAGGTAAAAATCTATCCCTCAAAACAGAGGATTGGTCTCATTTCTCTATTAGCCACTGGAATGCTCATAATAAAGCTTAAAATGACTCAACCTTGACTATATGCACTTGTCAAAKGCAGTGCTATTCCAGTCAAGTGAGACTTAGATTAATTTTAAATCAGGTGTTCATGTCTTCAAAATAACCAGTTTTGTTGTTTAGTTTTTTATTCTTTCTGCATTACTGTTCTAATAGGGGGTAGATAATGTACCTAAAGATACAATAGTTAGCTTGAAGTAATAAGTTAAAACAGAAGGAATCTAAGCCTTGATCTGTGTTTTACAACAACATTTTCATTATTGCTTTCCTTATATTTCTACCACTTGCATTAGAGTGTATTATCTCATTACAACATCTCCATAGTATGTTGACAAAAGGGGTCACAAACCTTATTCTGTAATTGGAAAGAATCCTGCCATAGTACCTTTGAATCTGCAAAGTCATCAAGGACAGAGCATGGTAGATGAGTAAGCAAGCAGAAAACAAATAATACTGATAATTGAATATGACATGATTGAAATTTTGTTGGTTTTTTTTTTTTTTTTTTTTTTTTTTT
>NW_026632997.1:0-1054 GCF_030028575.1 Malurus melanocephalus
AGCAAATGAATAAGAGAATTTTAGGAAATTTGAAAACATTACTTTGTTCACTGTTATAGTACAGATTTCCGCAGGAGATAAATAGTTCACTTTAAAAAAAAAAAAAAAAAAAAAAAAAAAAAAAAAAAAAAAAAAAAATAGAAGAAAAGAAAAAAGTATAAACTGCATATGCCGCACTCACTAGCGATAATAAATTAGACAAGTGTTCTTGCTAGAATTACAAGCATCATTAGAAAACTCAGTAGCAGCTATTTGGACAAAGTTTAGTTAACTAGGAAACATTATTAATCAAAAATAAATAAATTATAATCTCACCCTGAAAGCTTTCTCCATCAGCTATCAGAGAAGCAAATTCTAAAGGCCACTTGCATTCACCATTATGCTCAGCCCACCAAGATAATGTTCAGTGCATCACAGCAGCATCTTAACAGCTGTACTAAGCCTTTCCATTAGTTACAGGTTCTTCATGCGATAGAACTTTGGGAATTATTTCCAATTTGAGCAGTTTATAGACAAAAGAAAATGCTTCAAAAACATGAGCAAAGGTAGAGGATGCGACTTTTGAAGGCCTAAATGCCTAAAAAGCACAGGAAAGTTCATGCCATTTTCTGTTCATTGCTTTCCCCCCTGAGAAAATAATATGCTGAAATTATTTCATCTTCAAGGACTGGGCACCCTTGATCAAACAGAAACATCTTGAGCACAGAAATCATCAATTCAGTTCCTCAAAGTTCGCCAAAACAGTGTTTCCCAGATTAACTAATGAATGGCTATTAGCACTCATTCTAGGGGGAAAAAATTACCTCATCTAAACATAGAGGTGTAGAAAAAGTGAATTGTGTCCTAAGAGTATAATTTTGTGGTCTGAAATATAAAGGCAGACTTCTGTGGTTTCCTGGACTGCATATGTTTAAAACATTTTCATCCAAGAGAATCAAATCACATATGCTTATCAGAAAACATGACCTATTGAAAAGGTTGTAGAATCCTAGCTAGTACTCTGTGATAAAGGAATGTACCAGAAGGTTCTGGAAAACTGCTGAAATCTATAGTG
>NW_026632998.1:0-1042 GCF_030028575.1 Malurus melanocephalus
TCACTGAGTGACCATTCCAAAATTATTGAGGGTGGGGAGGACCACTGACCGCTCTCCGAGTGACCATTCCAAAATTATTGAGGGTGGGGAGGGTCACTGAGTGACCATTCCCGAAATTATTGAGGGTGGGGGAGTCACTGAGTGACCATTCCCGAAATTATTGAGGGTGGGGAGGGTCACTGAGTGACCATTCCCGAAATTATTGAGGGTGGGAGAGGCGCTGACCACTCCCTGAGTGACCATTCCCAAAATTATTGAGGGTGGGGAGGGTCACTGAGTGACCATTCCCGAAATTATTGAGGGTGGGGAGGGTCACTGACCGCTCCCTGAGTGACCATCCCAAAATTATTGAGGGTGGGGAGGGTCACTGAGTGACCATTCCCAAAATTATTGAGGGTAGGGAGGGTCACTGATCGCTCCGAGTGACCATTCAAAAATTATTGAGGGTGGGGAAGGTCACTGACCACTCCCTGAGTGACCATTCCTGAAATTATTGAGAGTGGGGAGGGTCACTGACCGCTCAATGAGTGACCATTCCAAAATTATTGAGGGTGGGGAGGGCCACTGAGTGACCATTCCAAAGTTATTGAGGGTGGGAGAGGCGCTGACCACTCCCTGAGTGACCATTCCCAAAATTATTGAGTGTGGGGAGGGTCACTGAGTGACCATTCTCAAAATTATTGAGGGTGGGGAGGGTCACTGAGTGACCATTCCTGAAATTATTGAGGGTGGGGAGGGTCACTGAGTGACCATTCCCAAAATTATTGAGGGCGGGGAGGGTCACTGAGTGACCATTCAAAAATTATTGAGGGTGGGGAGGGTCACTGAGTGACCATTCCTGAAATTATTGAGGGTGGGGAGGGTCACTGAGTGACCATTCCCGAAATTACAGAGGGTGGGGAGGGTCACTGAGTGACCATTCCCGAAATTACTGAGGGTGGGGAGGGTCACTGAGTGACCATTCCCGAAATTATTGAGGGTGGGGAGGGTCACTGAGTGACCATTCCAAAATTATTGAGGGTGGGGAGGGTCACTGAGTGAC
>NW_026632999.1:0-1097 GCF_030028575.1 Malurus melanocephalus
CCTGCCGACACCATGGTGCAGTGGACAGCCGAGGAGAAGGCTCTCATCACCGGCCTCTGGAGCAAGGTCAATGTGGCCGAGTGCGGCGCCGAGGCACTGGCCAGGTAGGTCCAGCTCTGGGAACTGCCCGGCTGCACCGGGAGACACAAACCACTGCAGTCACCAGAGCGTCAATGTGACTGTCATCTCTCCCCAGGCTGCTGATCGTCTACCCCTGGACCCAGAGGTTCTTTGCCACCTTTGGGAACCTGTCCAGCCCCACRGCCATCACTGGCAACCCCATGGTCCGTGCTCATGGCAAGAAGGTGCTGACCTCCTTCGGGGAAGCYATCAAGAACCTGGACAGCATCAAGAAATGTTTTGCTCAGCTGAGCAAACTCCACTGTGACAAACTGCATGTGGATCCCGAGAATTTCAGGGTGAGCTGTGCTCAGGCTGCAGCCTTGGCTGGGCAGAGGGTTCCAGGTCTGGAGGTGCTTCAGGGGTCTCAGAGGAGTCCGACAGTCAGTGGAACCACAAGAGAAACCCTGGGGCTGCCTGAGCCTCAGAGCCTGTGGAGGGTAAAGGAGAGTCCTATTTGGGGGACACTGAGAGGAGTTATGRGGCTGGGACTTGTGAGAATAGGGAGCCAAGCAGGTGAGGTGAACAGGGAGAAATTCCCGGTGTCCTGGTCAGAAGAAGCCTCTTGGAGCAGCCAGAAGGGAAGAAGCTGAGACAGGGTTTAAAAGGAGGAGCTGAGCTTGGCCGTGACGGAGTGGTTAAACCAGAAGGGAAAAYCAGCACAGTCACTTTGGCAGGAGGGATCTGAGCCCAGGGACAGCCAGGGTGGGTCGGGATGGAAAAGAGGGGTGAACTCAGTGGAAGGTGGGGAGGACACTGCACAGCAGGCAAGGGAAGGTGCTGGGGGGAGAATCCAGCACAGCCAGGGACCCAACGAGATGTGCCAGGATAAATCTGCTCCTGTGAATTCTGCAGTGAGCAGAGCAGGACGGTGGGGAGGGAGGCGAGGGCACAGCCAGGGATCCAACGAGATGTGCCAGGATAAATCTGCTCCTGTGAACTCCGCAGTGAGCAGAGCAGGACGGTGGGGAGGGAGG
>NW_026633000.1:0-1090 GCF_030028575.1 Malurus melanocephalus
GCAGGTGGTCACCATGAGGGATGTGTCCTTCTCATTTCCCTCAGAGACCATTGCCTTGGGCACTGTGGACATGAATTGACCAAACCGGACTCTCTCGCCACGCTTCGTCTCGAACTGGATGTTGCCCTCCACCACGTACACACTTTCACACTGAACGCCCCTCAGTGAGTCCAGGGCAGTGGTCAGCAGGAAATGCAGGGACTTGAAATGGAAGTTGTCCCGGTAGTGCTGTCCAGAGCGTCCGGCCTCGCGCACGGCTGCATTGAACTCCTTGTACAATGACGGCGACCCTGTATAGGCAATTAGGGCGATAGTCTGGTCCAAGGACAACAGAGGGGGCGGGGTGGACCTGCGACTCTGCCACTCAGCTTCGGCCTGAGTCCAGGCCTCGGCGAACAGAGTATTCCGCTGGAGCTCAGCATCCTTGAGTTTCGGCAACTCCGGGGTCATTTTGTGACGGCAGCCCCAGTACCGGTCATCGAAGGAGTTCGGGGCCATGTCCATGGGAACCACATCAATGGCCAAAATGGCCATGGACATTGCCAGCAGTGCCAAGATCGGAGCCAGGGGGGCCATGGAGCAGAGAGGCCACGTGGATCAGTGTAGGACTATGGGGACACAAAGGGGACATTGTGGGACACAGGAAGGGTTCCTCTGTGACTGGCTGGGGAGGGGAACTGGGGTCAGACCAGGGAAGTGAGGCAGCTCTGGCCAGGAAACCTCTGGGGACATCCTGGCACGGTGACCCCAAAACCCCGGGTCACTCCTGGACTCCACAGTGTCCCCCAGTGCCCCAGAACAACAATCCCGCTCCCACGGTCCCATGTCCCCCACCCCTGGTGTCCACCCGGTCCCCCCAGACCCCAGCTCAAATTCTGGGCTCACTCCCTGTCCCCCCTGCAGTGTTCCCCAGTGACCCCAATCCTGTGCTCATAATGCCCGCGTGGGCCCCACATCTGTGTCCCCCCCGTGTTCCCCCTGTGCCCTCCAGCCCCACAACCCCACTCCCAGTCCCATGTCCCCCCCAATTTCTCCCCAGTGTCCTCATGACCCCAATCCAAATCTGCTCTCCGTCCCCTCTACTGCCCCC
>NW_026633001.1:0-1054 GCF_030028575.1 Malurus melanocephalus
GCAGGCCAGAGGCTGCCAGCTGCGTGCCACGCTCAGGCTGCTGGGGCTGGCTGGCAGCTGGCTGGTGGCCCTTTGGGCTGCAGTGCCGCTCTGTAACACACCTCGGTTCTTGCAGGCTGATCCCAAGCAAGGACCTGCCATGGCCCCGTCCGAGAAAGGAGGACAACTCAGCCACTGCCCAGGTGAGTCTGGGGAGGAAAGGCCAGCTTGTGCTCTGGCCGAGCCGCGCTCACTTGTCCACTGAGTGTGGCCGGGCAGGTGTGGCACCCGGAGCAGGGATGTGCACCACTGCCCATGCCTTGGTGAAAGGCAGGGCCAGGGCTATGGCGGCTTGTGCCAGCGCCACGCCGGCTGTTGGGAGGCTCTGAGTTGCAGCCACACTTGGAGACTGCCAGCCCCCTGCCTAGGGTGCTGCACGGCTCCACACAGCGCTTGAGGCAGGCTGGGGCAGGGCAGGGCAGGGAAGGCTGAGACAGCAGTGGCCTGACGCTCTCCACTGACAAGCTTTGGTTCTCTTTTCTTTTGCAGCAGGAGGGATGAGTATTCGTGGTGACAGCAGCAGGAGCAGGAGGAGGTGGCTGCCCTGGCCCTTTGCTCTGCGGCGGGGCACAGCAGGGGCTGCCCAGGCACCAGGGCAGGAGGGCTCTGGATGCAGCAGGGCGCTCTTCGGGCAGTCCCTGGCAGCCGTCTGTGGCCAGGACGGCACCCTGCCCCAGCCCATCCAGGTAAGGCAGCCTGGACAGGCCCAGCCCATTTCTCTATTTGGCTGCTGTGTAGACAGTGTCCCCGTGTGTGTCCGCCAGGCACAGGCCACAGGGCTCTTCAGCCATGGCTCATCCTCCTGCCGGCAGCCCCTTGGCAGCAGGAGGCAGGGATCCTGGGCTGAGGAAGAGCTCTGGCTCTGGCCACTGCTCTTGGAGCAGCCCAGATCCTCACACAACATCCCCGCCCTTGTGCCTCTCCTGCAGGACCTGCTGRCAGTCCTGCACCAGCAAGGGCCCACCACAGAAGGCATCTTCCGCAAAGCGGAGAGCGCCGGGGCAGTTCAGGAGCT
>NW_026633002.1:0-1007 GCF_030028575.1 Malurus melanocephalus
TTTTAAAAAATTCCATGAAAATCCCAAAAATTTCATGAAATTCCGACAAAAAACAGCCATGGTTTGGGGGAGAAACGCCTAAAACTAACCCTAACTCTACCCCTTAATCTTAATCCTAACCCTAATGGTGGCTGGCCTTGGTGGATTTGTGCGTGTTTCCAGGTCTGGAAAAAGGAATTCCCAAATTTAAAAAAATTCCCCAAAAATTTCATGAAATTCCAACGAAAAACAGTCGTGGTTTGGGGCAGAAATATCTAAAACTAACTCTAATCCTAACCATAATGGTGGCTGGCCTTGGTGGATTTGTGCGTGTTCTCGGGTCTGGAAAAATGAAAATTGTCAAAATTCCCAGAAATTTCCCAAAAATCCCACAAAAAATGGCCGCAGTTTGGGGGAGAAATCCATAAATCCTAGCATTAACGCTAACCCTAACCCTAACCTCGAACCATAACCCTAACAGTGGCTGGCCTTGGTGGATTTGTGCGTGTTCTCGGGTCTGGAAATAACAGAATTGCAAAAATTACCCAAAATTATCAAAAATTTCGTGAAATTCCCACCAAAAATGGCCACGGTTTGGGGGAGAAATCCCTAAATCCTAGCATTAACACTAATCCTAACCCTAACCCTAATCTTAACCCTAATGGGAGTTGGCCTTGGTGGATTTGTGCATGTTTTCAGGTCTGGGGAAAGCAAAATTGTCAAAATTCAAAAAAATTCCCCAAAAATTCCATGAAATTGCGTGAAATTCCGACAAAAAATGGCCGTGGTTTGTGGGAGAAACGCCTAAAACTAACCCTAACCCAATTCCTAACCCTAACCCTCGTGGGGTGGCTGGCCTTGGTGGATTTGTGCATGTTCTCGGGTCTGGAGAAATCAAAAATTGTCAAAATTCAAAAAAATTCCCAAAAAATTCCATGAAATTGCGTGAAATTCCGACAAAAAACGGCCATGGTTTGGGGGAAAAACCACTAATTCTAACCCTAATCCTAAACCTAACTCTAACCATA
>NW_026633003.1:0-1096 GCF_030028575.1 Malurus melanocephalus
TTTTTTTTTTAACTTGCCAGAGATCAACGTCCTCTCTTGCATCTTCTCCTTCTGAGTGCTGGGTCTCCTGTAACAATCCAAAGGCCACAGGACAGTGTAAAATGGAAATGCAATTCAAGGTACTCAGCATAAGAATGGGTAAAAGAAGATTGTCAAGGAAAAAACTGATGACTTTTTACTATAAATAGTTAACCTTGTACAGGTTGTGATGAAGAATGCAAGCTAAATATGGATTCAAAGGGTAAACACTGCTACCATTTTACTATGAATGTTGGAATTTTATTACTAGGATGTTTGTTATTTCCAAGCAATAGTTTGATTGCCAGCCCAGGAGGACTACCAAGGCCTGTGTCCTGGTTTTTAACAGTCTGCACGTGGAAATGGAAGGTCAGAACTTCCTCTGCTTCATCAGATTTCTTGTTTTGGGGGGATTCAATCGTTCATGTCTTACTCATTCTGAGAAGGACATAAGTACATGTCAAAACTTTTGTAAATGAGTTACAGACACTGGTTTCTTTAAGAGGAAAGAGGCATATTTTGCACAGACAGAGTTACTGAAGTCATAATTTGCCATTCTTTAAAGAATACACTGGACCTGGCCAGATATTTGTCGTCGTAAGCAGTTGAATTTACCTGACAATAGATCATGTGGATTCATCACCCCTCCTTTGGGAGGGAGGAAGACACAGACAGAGATGGCACATTTTAAAATGTGGAATATCTTCAATGCAGACTCGCTCAGAGATCTTAAGTTATTGTGAAAGTTTAGCTATTCATTGTTCCAATATCCCTGCTAGATTTTGTATAATTCTGTATTAATATGCAGGCAGATTCCACCCCCTGAGAAACACCATCGCTGCTTCGTTTGTATGTATTGATACTGTGGGTTCTTGCCACTGCGACTCTTGTATTTACTTTAAGCGCTGATCACTTCTGATCCATTTGGTATGTTTTTTCCTCTTTCTTGTATATGTTCGACTATGAAAATGTATTAAGAGACTACCAGCTAGGTGAATGTTTTTGTCTATGGTACAAACAGTGGCAAATAATGGTAAAGGTACAGCAAACCCTACATGATAAAAAGAAAGGAAAAAAA
>NW_026633004.1:0-982 GCF_030028575.1 Malurus melanocephalus
TTCCTCTTCCTTTTCCTCCTCCTCTTCCTCCATTTTCTCCCCCTTTTCCTGCTCTTCCTCCTCCTCCTCTTCCTGTTTTTTTCTCCTTTCTTTATCCCCATTTCCTCCTCTTCTTCCATTTCCGCCTCCTTTTCTTTCTCTTCCTCCCTCCCCCTTCCATTTCCTCCTTCTTTTCCCACCCTTCCTTCTTTTTCTTCCTCCTCTTCCTCAATTTTTCCCCGTTTCCTTCTCCTTTTCCTGCTCTTCCTCCTCCTATTCCTCCTTTTCCCATTTTCTCCTTCTCCTCTTCCTTTTCCCTTTTTCTCCTCCATTTTCTCCCCTTTTCCTGCTCTTCCTCCACCTCTTCCTTTTCCTCCTCTTCCTCTTCCTCCATTAATTCCTCCTTTTCCCATTTCCTCCTCTTTTCCCTCTTTCTTTTCTCATTTTCTCATCTTTTTTCTCCAAATCTTCCTCCGTTTTTTCCTCTTCTTCTCTTCCTCCTCCTTCTTCTCCATTTTTTCCTCCATTTCTTCCTCTTCCTCTTCCCGTCCTTCCTCCTCTTCCTCTTTTTCTTCCCCATTTCCTCCTCCTGCTCTTCCGTCTCCTTTTCCTCCTCTTCCCATTCCCCATTCCCATTTCCGGGTCCCCATTTCCGTTTCCGGTTTTCTGTCCCGTTCCCATTTCCCATTCCCCATTCCCCATTTCCGGTTTCCCACCTTCCGTTCCCATTCCCCATTCCCGTTTCCCATCTCCCATTCCCGTTTCTGGTTCCCTATTTCCGGTTTCCCATTTCCGGTCCCACCTTCCGTTCCAGTTTCCGGTTCCATTCCCATTCCTCATTCCCCATTTCCGTTTCTGGTCCCACCTTCCGTTACGGTTTCCGGTTCCATTCCCATTCCCATTCCCCATTCCCGTTTCCGGTCCCATCTTCCGTTCCGGTTTCCGGTCCTGGTTCCGTTCCCATTCCCCATTCCCCATTCCCCACTCCCCGATTCCGGTTTCC
>NW_026633005.1:0-1082 GCF_030028575.1 Malurus melanocephalus
CACCATCATCATCGTCACCATCATCATCGTCATCTCAATCATCTTCATCTCAACCATCTTCATCTCAACCATCATCTTCATCATCATCATCATCCTCATCATGGTCATCATCATCATCATCATCATCATCTGACCTTCATCCATCAACTCATCATCATCATCTCCATCATCAACCATGATCGTCATCGTCATCCTCATCGTCATCATCATACAAATGTCATCCATCAACTCCACCATCATCATCTTCATCATCATCATCGTCGTCATCATTATCGTCATCATCATCATCATCGTCATCAACTCAACCATCAACATCTCAATCATCCTCAACATCATCATCCAACTTTCATGAATCAACATCATCATCATAATCTTCATCATCATCATCATCATCTGACCTTCATCCATCAACTCCATCATCATCACCATCATCACCATTGTCATTGTCATCACCACCATCATCTCAATCATTATCCAAATGTCATCCATCATCATCATCATCTTCATCATCATCATCATCATCATCATCATAATCATCATCATCATTTCAACCATCATCATCATCATCCGACCTTCATCCATCAACTCATCATCGTCATCGTCATCGTCATCGTCATCTCAATCATCTTCATTATTGTGATCATCATCATCATCTCAACCATTATCATCGTTATCATCATAATTTTCGTTCAACTTTCATCATCATCACCGTCATCTTCATCATATCATTGTCATCATCATCATCATCATCATCTCAACCATCATCATCATCATCATCGTCATCTCAACCATCATCATCATCAACATCAACTTCATCATCATCATCCGACCTTCATCCATCAACTCATCATCATCATCTCCATCATCAACCATCATTGTCATCATCATCATCATCCTCATCATCTCAATCATCCTCATCATCATCATCATCTTCATCATCATCCAAACGTCATCCATCACCATCATCATCTTCATTATCATCTCCATCATCATCATCATCGTCATCATCCTTCATCCGACCTTCTCCATCCATCCATCCTTCATCCACCATCATCATCATCTCCATCACCTTCATCCTTCCC
>NW_026633006.1:0-1040 GCF_030028575.1 Malurus melanocephalus
GGCCCAAAATCCTGGGAAAAAACGGCCAAAATCACGGGAAAAAAATAGCCCAAAATCCCAGGAAAAACTCCATATGGATGGCCCAAAAATCCCGTGAAAAATGGGCAAAATAACGGCAAAAACTTGGTGTGGATGGGCCCAAAGTCCTGGGAAAAAATGGGAAAAATAACGGGAAAAAAATAGCCCAAAATCCCAGGAAAAACCTGTTATGGATGGCTCCAAAATCCCGGGGAAAAATGGGCAAAATGATGGGGAAAAATGGCTCAAAATCCTAGGAAAAATGGGGAAAAATCCTGCGGAAAAATAGGGAAAATAGCGGGGAAAAACTTGGTGTGGATGGGGCCAAATCCCGGGAAAAATGGGGAAAATAGCGGGAAAAAAATAGCCCAAAATCCCAGGGAAAACGTGTTGTGGATGGCCCCAAAATCCTGGGGAAAATGGCCAAAATCCCGGGGAAAAATGGCCAAAATAGCGGGAAAACCAGGCGAAATAGTGGGGAAAACTTGGTGTAGATGGGCCCAAAATCCTGGGAAAAATGGGGGAAATCCCGGGGAAAATGGGGAAACTAGCAGGCAAAAATCGGTGTGGATGGGGCCAGAATCCTGGGAAAAATGGGGAAAATAACGGGGAAAAATATCCCAAAATCCTGAGAAAAAATGGGGGAAAATCCCGCGGAAAAATGGGGAAAATAGCGGGGAAAAACTTGGTCTGGATGGGCCCAAAATCCCGGGAAAAATGGGGAAAATAGTGGGGAGAAATAGCTCAAAATCCCAGGAAAAACTGCCCTGGCGCTGCTGGTGGGCGTGGCCATGATGCTGCTGATCGCTCACTATGAGTAAAAAAAAATATCCCGGGGAAAATGGGGAAAATAACGGGGAAAAATAACCCAAAATCCCAGGAAAAATGGGGAAAAATCCCGGGGAAAAATGGGGAAAATCCTGGGGAAAAATGGGGAAAAATCCCGGGAAAAAATGGGGAAAATAGCGGGGGAAAATGGGCAAAATCGTGGGAAAAACTTGGTGTGGATGGCCCCAAAATCC
>NW_026633007.1:0-1056 GCF_030028575.1 Malurus melanocephalus
CCCATCCCTCCCTCCCTCTCTCCATCCTCCGGTGGTGCCATCGCTCCCGATCCCTCCCAGGGTCATTCTCAGTCCCTCCCGGGGTCACTCCCAGTTCCTTCCTGGGTGCCCTGGGGGTGACAATTTCTCCCTCTCCCCCCAGTCCCAGCTCCCCTCCCTACCTCTCTCCCTCCCTCACCCTGTCCCTCCCTCCCTCCCTCCATCTCTCCATTCTCCGGTGGTGCCATCACTCCCAATCCTTCCTGGAGTCACTCCCAGGCCCTCTCCCGGTGCCCCGGGGTGGGAATTTCTCCCCTCCCTGTCCCTCCCTCTCTCCATCCTCCGGTGCTGCCATCAATCCCGATCCCTCCCGGGGTCACTCCCAATCCCTTTTCACTGTCCCAGGGTTGGAATTTCTCCCCTCCCTCACCCCATCCCTCCCTCCCTCTGTCCCTCTCTCCATCCTCCGGTGCTGCCATCACTCCCGATCCCTCCCGGGGTCACTCCCAATGCCTTTTCAATGTCCCAGGGTGGGAATTTCTCCCTCTCCCCTGTTCCCAACTCCCCTTCCTCCCTCCCTCCCTCCCCATCTCCATCCTCCGGTGCTGCCATCACTCCCAGCCCCTCCCCCGGTGCCCCGGGGTGGAAATTTCTCCCTCTCCCTCCCTTCACCCCATCCCTCCCTCCCTCTCTCCATCCTCCGGTGCTGCCATCACTCCTGATCCCTCCCGGGGTCACTCCCAGTCCCTTCCTGGGTGCCCCGGGGTGGGTATTTCTCCCTCTCTCCCTCCCTCACCCCGTCCCTCCCTCCCTGTGTCCCTCTCTCCATCCTCCGGTGCTGCCATCACTCCTAATCCCTCCCGGGGTCACTCCCATCCTTTTTGCTGTCCCAGGGTTGGAATTTCTCCCCTCCCTCACCCCGTCCCTCCCTCCCTCTGTCCCTCTCTCCATCCTCCAGTGGTGCCATCACTCAGCCCCTCTCCCGGTGCCCCGGGGTGGGAATTTCTCCCTCTCCCTCCCTCCCTTCACCCCATCCCTCCCTCCCTCTCTCCATCCTCCGGTGGTGCCATCGCTCCC
>NW_026633008.1:0-988 GCF_030028575.1 Malurus melanocephalus
GCAGCTGGCAGCACTGTGGCTATCTGCTCCACCCTGGCATCTGCTCCATGGCAGGTGGGACTTGGGGATGATCCTGCCCTGGGCTGCCACTCTTTGGCTGGGCACTGCCCAAGCTGCTCTGCAACTCGTCTGATGCCCACACAAACCGTGGCTGCACTTACTGTCCCAGCACCATCCCGTGGCTCTTCATTGCCCAGCCCAGCAGCAGGAGGCCTCTGGCAGAGGATTGCTGCCCTTTCACACCCTCAGGCTCTGCTTGCGTTAAACCAACACACAGGGCTGGCCTGGACAATTCAGAAGCCTACTGTCCCCTACCTGGTCTTGCAGGAGCTTGTTTATTTCCAGTTGTTGAGCAGTTCCCTGAAGCCTGAGGCTTTCGTGACGCTGCTGCTCTGCCTGCAAGAGCTGTTGTGCTGTGTCTTCCCATTCCTGCTTCCTGAGAGCTCTCTCTGCTTCCAGCTCACGTTGGAGGCACTTCACTTCTCCTGCAAACACGACCAACAGCAAGATGCAGAGTGTTTACTGACTTTACTGACCTCAGGCCCTTTCTGTGTCAGTGTAGGAGGGCCCTGCCTCCAGCCCTGCCACTCCTCAGGAGCCCTGGGGACAGAGGTGGCTTTACAGCAGCTTCTCTAGGCAGGGGCAGCACCACAAACAAAGCACACGAGGCTCTCACCTTCTATCACCTCCTTGGCCTGCGTGACTCTGAGCACTTGAGCTTCCAGATGGTTCCTGGTGATCTCCAGCTGAGATATCTGCTGCTGAGCAGCAAACAGGCTGGATTCCAGGGTCTCCTTCGCTGCCCTACAAGTTGCAAATACAGAGAAATTACTCGCTTGCTCCTGACAGCTAAAATGGCAGTTATTCCAGGACAATGTGGAATAGCTCGATGTGGAATAACTCGACGTGGCTCAAGATCCCCACACCTGAGTATGGAAAATGGGTCGCATGGAAACTTGTGCAGAGAAGGCACATTTGTGCCATTTCA
>NW_026633009.1:0-1097 GCF_030028575.1 Malurus melanocephalus
CGTCACATGAATGAGCCCCCAGATTCCTCCCAGCGGAGTGAAGCCTCGGGAGGGGAGCAGCCCACCAGACCCCCTCCCCTTTCCTCCCCCCCTTAGTTGTATAAAACTAGAGCACAGGATTTAGCTGACTAGCAGATTTCGGGGATAGTTTTTCCCAACAAAAGGGTGTCGTTTTCTCTTAACCCGCTCCCCCCATCCCCGTCCCTGAAAGGTTTTAGTGGAGTGAAATTAGTGGTGAAAAGTGATGTCTTGGGATTGCAACCTTCACTGTCTGGCTGTCCTCACCTGCAGAGTGCCCACCTGCACTTCCACCCTCCTGCATTTTCSTGCCCCAGGTTGTAGTTCCAGGTATCCCAAGGGGGGATTCTGTCCCTCCCTGATCCCCCCAATGCCCCCAGGGATGCCTCYACTTCCTTCTCCCCTGGTCTGGAGTGGCTGCATTCCCAGCAGGGGGAAAGGAGGAACCGTGTGGCTGCTCCAGGCTCAGCTCCTCCTGGAAGGAGTGGGAGTTGGGAAKCACCTTGTGCACGCCTGGCGTGTTTTGAGGGCAGGGAGGAGATGAGTGCCACGGTTTGAGCCAGGAGCACCATTGCCAGGGCACTCGGGTGCCCTTTGCAGCTGGAGCTGGGCTGTGGCCGGGGCTGGAGCTCTGCCCTGGCCATGGGGTTGGGCAGTCAGGGGGAGAGAGGAGCCTCCAGTCGGGGACAGGCCAGGGCAGGGGGTCCCCAGGTGGGTTTGTGTCAGACCAGGGGAGAGCAGAGAGGGAAGGATGGAGGCAGGAGGCGACTCCCGGGGGATCGGGRTCATCCCAATCCCTTGTGGGGTCACCACAGCTTCGCTCCACTCCCGCACCGTCCCAGCACCGGTGTCGGTTCCGTTTCATTTCTGGGGCGCCCGAGGTGCCCCCTCCTGACAGGTATTTGAGTTTGAAGCCCAGTTTGTTGTTCCTCCCCCGTCCCCTCCCACCCGGTTCCGCACCCGCAGTGACTCCTGGATCCCGCACACCGTTCCCATCTGTAACGCTTTCCGATCCCGACGGTGTGGCTCCTGGTCCCTGTCCTGTTGCTAGCATTGTGCCTGTCTTATGTATAATCACA
>NW_026633010.1:0-981 GCF_030028575.1 Malurus melanocephalus
CCCAAAATTCCCCAAATTCTGCCCAAAATTGCCCATAATTCCACCAAAAATTCCTGGAAATTCCACCCCAAAGTCCCAAAATTCCCAAAATTCCAAACAAAATTCCCAAAATTCCGACCAAAATTGCCCAAAATTACCGAAATTCCCCCCAAAATTGCCCAAAATTCTGTCTAAATTCCAAAATACCCAAAATTCTGACCAAAATTTCCCAAATTTCCCGAAATTCTGACCAAAATTGCTCAAAATTCCCAAAATTCCGACCAAAATTCTGCCCAAAATTGCCCAAAATTCCCGAAATTGCCCAAAATTCTGCTCAAAATTCCCAAAATTCCAACCAAAATTCCCCAAATTCCAACCAAAATTCCCAAATTCCCAACATTCTGCCCAAAATTCCCAAAATTCCCCCCAAAATTGCTCAAAATTCCCCAAATTCTGACCAACATTGCCCAAAATTCCCAAAATTGCCCCCACGGCCACGTGCAGGGGGGTCAGCCCTGGGGGCGGGGCCAAACAAAAATCACCAAATTTAAACCTGAAATTCCCAAAATTCCACCAGAATTCCTGAATTTCCCGAATTTCCCGAAATTCCAAAGAAAAAAATCCCAAATTTCCCGAAATTCTTCCCAAAATCCCGACCAAAATTCCCCCTAAAATTGCCCAAAATTCCCCCCAAAATTCCGACCAAAAATTCCCAAAATTCCTGAAACTCCGACCCAAGTTGCCCAAAAATTCCCCCAAAAATTGCCCAAAATTCCCAAAATTCTGCCCAAATTCCCAAAATTCCCAAAATCCCACCCAAAATTACCAAAATTCCGCCCAAAATTGTCCAAAAATTCCCCAAATTCTGGCCAAAATTCTGCCCAAAATTCCCAAATTCCTGAAATTCTGACCAAAATTCTGCCAAAAATTGCCCAAAATCCCCCAAATTCTGCCCAAAATTCCTACCTTCCGCCCAAAATTCCGACCAAAATTCCCCAAATT
>NW_026633011.1:0-1082 GCF_030028575.1 Malurus melanocephalus
GGGCGGGGCCGAGAGGGGGTCAGGGACACGCCCACATCCCCCTCCCCCCACCACCACCAGTCCGTCCCAGTTTGTCCCAGTTTGTCCCAGTCCCTCAAATTCACCCCGAATCCTCCTAAAAGTCCCTAAAATCCCAAATCTTCCCCCTAAAACTGACGCAAATCGCATTCCCAGTCACTCCCAGTCCATCCCAGTCCATCCCAGTCCCTCAAATCCCCCCCAAATCCCCCTAAAATCACCAATTTTTTCCCCAAAATGGCCCTAAATCTCATTCCCAGTCCATCCCAGTCCGTCCCAGTTTGTCCCAGTTCCTCAAATTCACCCCGAATCCTCCTAAAAGTCCCTAAAATCACAAATTTTCCCCAAAAACTGCCCCAAATCGCATTCCCAGTCACTCCCAGTCCATCCCAGTCCATCCCAGTCCCTCAAATCCCCCACAAATCCCCCTAAAATCGCCAGTTTTTTCCCCAAAATGGCCCTAAATCTCATTCCCAGTCCCTCCCAGTCCGTCCCAGTTTGTCCCAGTTTGTCCCAGTCCCTCAAATTCACCCCGAATCCTACTAAAAGTCCCTAAAATCACAAATTTTCCCCAAAAACCGCCCCAAATCACATTCCCAGTCACTCCCAGTCCATCCCAGTCCATCCCAGTCTTTCAAATCCCCCCCAAATCCCCCTAAAATCGCCAGTTTTTTCCCCAAAATGGCCCTAAATCTCATTCCCAGTCCGTCCCAGTCCATCCCAGTTTGTCCCAGTTTGTCCCAGTCCCTCAAATTCACCCCGAATCCTCCTAAAAGTCCCTAAAATCCCAAATTTTCCCCAAAAAGTGACGCAAATCTCATTCCCAGTCACTCCCAGTCCATCCCAGTCCATCCCAGTCCCTCAAATACCCCCCAAATCCCCCTAAAATTACCAGTTTTTCCCCCAAAATGGCCCTAAATCTCATTCCCAGTCCATCCCAGTCCATCCCAGTTTGTCCCAGTCCCCTCCCAGTCCATCCCAATCCCCTCCCAGTCCATTCCCAGTCCATCCCAGTCCCTCCCAGTCCATCCCAGTCCCTCCCAGTCCATCCCAGTCCATCCCAG
>NW_026633012.1:0-1013 GCF_030028575.1 Malurus melanocephalus
TGGATGGACATTCCCACCCAAGGATGGACATTCCCTCCCCTGGATGGACATTCCCACCCAAGGATGGACATTCCCACCCCTGGATGGACATTCCCTCCCCTGGATGGACATTCCCACCCAGGGATGAACATTCCCAGCCATGGATGGACATTCCCACCCCTGGATGGACATTCCCAGCCATGGATGGACATTCCCAGCCCCGAGTGCCCATTTCCCCTTTGCCCCTGGACTCTCGCCTCCCCTGCTCACAGGGGTTTTCCCCCACCCCAGTGTGTTCTGATGATAATTGACCTTTCAGCAGCTTGATTTGGGTTGGGAAGGACCTCAAATCCCACCCAGGGCCACCCCAGGGACCCCTCCCACTGTCCCAGGGTGCTCCAGCCTGGCCTTGGGCCAGTCCCGCTCAGAGCTCAGAGCTCGGATCTTGGAGCTCAGAGCTCGGAGCTCAAATCTCGGAGCTCGGAGCTCAGAGCTCGGAGCACGGAGCTTGGAGCTCGGAACTTGGAGCTCGGCTTTCAGATCTTGGATCTCGGAGCTCAGAACTCGTAGTTTGGAGCTCGGAACTCGGAGCTCAGATCTTGGAGCTCGGAGCTCGGAGTTCGGATCTCAGATCTCAGAGCTCGTATCTCAGATCTCGGATCTCCGAGCTCAGATCTCAGATCTCAGAGCTCGAATCTTGGAGCTCGGAACTTGGAGCTCAGAACTCAGGGCTTGGAGCTTGTATCTTGGAGCTCGGAGCTTGGAGCTCAGATCTCGGATCTCGGAGCTCGGAGCTGAGATCTCAGATCTCAGAGCTCAGATCTTGGATCTTGGAGCTTGGAGCTGAGATCTCGGATCTCAGAGCTTGGAGCTCAGATCTTGGATCTCGGAGCTCAGAATTCGGATCTCAGAGCTCGGATCTTGGAGCTCAGAACTCGGATTTCGGAACTCGGAGCTCGGAGCTCGTATCTTGGATCTTGGAGCTCGGAGCTTGGATCTCGGATCTCGGAGCTCAGAACTCGGATCTCAGAGCT
>NW_026633013.1:0-1044 GCF_030028575.1 Malurus melanocephalus
CAGTATTCCTGTGTTGTGGTTTCCCTTTGACCCCATACAACCTAAGTCAAGGAAAGTCATATTTGATGGATATCTGAGCTACCCTCACTTAGACAAATACTTTCTTCACAGTATTTCTATATCTTATTTCTATTTGTAGCTCATCAGCAAGATTATCTTTGRTCTCTGAATACATTCAATTTATGGTCCAGATATGAGTAAATAACTTCTTTTTTTCTCTGAGAAGCTCAGTGGTGACTTCAGGAGAACTTGCAAGTGACACAAGCCACTGGGAGTCATTTCAGTCTAAGGAACCTGGCACAATTGTGAAACAGATACACGGTTACCAAAGCCCTCCAAACTCCAGAATCTTTTCAGTGACACCAAAGCCCTCCAAACTCCAGAATCTTTTCAGTGACTGTTTTTATCCACTCACTTATGCAAAGCCACTTATTAATTCTGGTCCCTAGCCTGCCTTGGGCAGAGAAGGTCTTTAACAGGGAAACACAAGCTGTTCTTCACAAAGGCTAATAGTGTCTCAGGGGCAATATTCAAAATGGACATGGAAATAGAATTTAGAGCTACAGGAGGGGAAGGGGAAAAGGATCAAGATATATTAGAGTCAAAACTCGCCTAAGGATCGCCTGTGTGKAGAAGCAGCTATTTACAGCCCTTCCAGTCTGTGGGACAAGGCTCAGGCTGGCACTAGAAGGGAGCTCAGCAGGASTCAATCAGTGCCACTATTTTTGTTRTGACCATCACACTGTGGCCATCTCCAGCATGAACACATCCTTATCATGCTCTTCCATCCAGTGAGAATGGGGGCTTTGAGGGCTTGGGTCACTCACTCTCTGTTTTGCAATAAATCTTGAGGCTGATGATGTCACTGCATCTCTGAGTGCTCTTCACAGCACATTTATTTACACTTCTGTAAGGAATATTTCATAGCAAAAGCAGACATATGGCTGAGAAGAAATTTAGAAGCCTATAATGACATAACTGTGTGTATATTGATATAAAAAATAAGCTATGTTGTCTTATTACTTTCAAATTAATGAAAACTCA
>NW_026633014.1:0-1014 GCF_030028575.1 Malurus melanocephalus
TTAAATAACCAAATCCTCCAATGTAAAAATTTTTTAATAAAAAAAAGCTTTCATGGCATTCTGGGGAGAACTGAAAAGGTTTTAGAAGGCGTTCAGAGATGGTCACCCACTCGACGTTGTTGGAACTTGTCCTGCTTGACACAGCAAACTGAGGAAAGGACAAACTCTGCTACCACAGATTCTTCCATAGAGGGAACAGAATCCCCCCCAGGTTCCCTTGCAAATGCTGCCCACATTCCCCTGCCTACACACATACACTTTTCAGGTTCCTTTTTAGGAACTAGCTGAATATGCTGAGCTTCTCTAAATCAGTGGCACCCTAATGTTCTTTTGGCTTCCAAAGCAACTCAGTTCTGAAGAACAAGCAGGAAGAGATACAGAAGCCAGATTAGGCTACAGCCAGGGAAAACCTTGACTTACGTGCCAGGTTAGTCAGGTAGTAGCCGGAATATCCAAAGCCATAAATAGTGCAAACTGCAGCAGCRAGTGTCTCCATGATKGGARCACTGCTGTGCAAGTTTGCAGAATGTGCTCCAACACTGGGAACAAACAAGGCTCCTGTCAGAGTGCAGCTGCCCACTGACAACGCCTCACACAGGAGGATGCTCCTGCACTGAGCAAGCCCAAGAGCCGCTCTGACACTCAGGCCTTCCGTGCACCAAGGCAACCTTCTGATGGCATCACGAGGACGTGGCAACCGTCCCCTGACATCACAAAGGAGCCTCTCTGGCTTGGGCTGTGAATGTGTGCAAAGCAACCCAACCTTCCCTACAACAAACACAACAGCACCTGGGAAGTTCTCTGCCACAAAGCAGCACAAACCCCCGCCATGGGCAAAACTCTGTCATTCAAAGGATCAAAGAGTATCTCAAAGAATGCCCCAAGCATGTACAGCCTGTACTGCAAGTGAACACTGAGACGGGCCCAAAGCAAAGGAAACCAGACCAAGAAAATGGCCCAAAGCATTGTACACAGCCAGGAGAGAAGACACTAGTGGAAAAAAAGCTGAAATAA
>NW_026633015.1:0-1095 GCF_030028575.1 Malurus melanocephalus
TCTTTCTTTCTTTCCCCTTTTTTCCTCCCTTTATCTCTTTCTGTGTCCCTCTTTCCTTTATTCATCTGTCTTTTTTACTTTCTTTCTACCTGCAAAGGAAAGCAACGAGGGAGGCTGGACGCGCCAGGCAATGTTACAACGGCAATCGTGCTGGAGAAGGGCTGCTTGCTACTGAAACGATTTTCCTGTCKAGGCTCCCTGAACTCGGGATTTAACCTCGCGTATCTTTCCCAAATCCTTCCTTTGTCCTAAGGCGACCTCGAGCGGAGCCGAGTCCAGCCGCCCCGTCCCGTCCCGTGAGGGGGATGTTGCGGGAGCGCAGGCGGGACTGGCCCGCACAGCCGAGCCAGGGACTTTGGGAAGCAGCGACATCACCGGGGAAGGGCAGAGAAAATTGTTAGTAATATTCCTTAAGAGTGACAAGCCGACCTTTCCTTCCCGTCCCAGCGCCCGCCCTGCTCGCCTCCCGGTGCACCGACAGCTCCGCAGTCCGGCATCGTGCCCGGTCCCATCCCGAGGAAACCCCAAGCCCGGAAGGGAGAGGGGCTCGCCGGAGCACCTCGCCCTGCCGGAGGTGAGGATAGCAGCCCTCCTGTTGCTTTTCCCGACGGCATCTTCTTKCCTTCCTCTTCACTGTCCCCGTCGGACTTGAACTTCCCCGAATCAAGCTGTGCGTCTGATCCGGAGCGGCGGACGCGGAGGCGTGGGATGGGAGCTGTCGCCCCTCGAACARCCTCCAAACCGGGGCCGGGATTTTTCCCCGATCCTGCGCATTTTTCTGCCGCTGTCGTCGTCACCGCATCAATTTTTGCTCATTTGCTTCACCACAGCTCCACGGGAGAAAAGAACTCAGCGAGGAGCGGGCAGCCCCCAGGAGCCACCAGGAGAACTGCTCTGCAGGGTGTGGAGACCGGCGGCGCCCGGCTCTGTGGGGTCGGACGGCGCTCAGGACTCCAGACTCGGCCAAATTTCTTGCCTGTATGTCCGGCAAACCTGTCAGCAGAGGAAAAGTCTAGGGGAGTTTCGCTGTGGAAGCGGGATAAAGCCGAAGTCGTGTTGTCCTGTTCAGTTACTTCTGATATATTCCCCTAAACT
>NW_026633016.1:0-975 GCF_030028575.1 Malurus melanocephalus
GTCAGGGACAGAGACAGGGACAGGGATGAGGACAAGGGACAGGGACAGGGATGAGGACAGGGACAGGGACAAGGGACAGGGATGGGGACAGGGACGGGGACAGGGATGAGGACAGGGACAGGGACAAGGGACAGGGATGGGGACAGGGACGGGGACAGGGATGAGGACAGGGACGGGGGACAGGAACAGGGACATGGACAGGGAACAGGGACAGCCCGGGCTGGGGACAGCGACCTGCGGGGAGGGGACAAGGACAGGGTCAGAGACAGGGGACAGAGTCAGGGGACAGGGTCAGCTCGGGGCTGGGGACAGGGACTTGCGGGGATGGGGACAGGGACAGGGGACAGGGATGGGGACGGGGGACAGGAACGCAGACAAGGACAGGGATGGGGACACGGACAGGGATAAGGAACAGGGATAAGGATGGGGACACGGACAGGGATCCCAGTCCCCTCGTGCATCCCCAAATTGTTGGTCGGGGGTCCAGCTCCCACCAGGAAACCCCTCCAATTCTGAGTCAGGGGTCCCAGCCCCCTCCGAATTTTGGGTCGGGGGTCCCACACCCCCCAGGGACCGACCCCAATTGTGGGTCGGGGGTCCCGTTCGCCCCCCAATTGTGTGTGAAGGGTCCCACCCCCCAATGCCCCCCTCAATTGTGGGTCGGGGGTCCCAGCACACCCAAAGCCCTCCTAATTGTGGGTCAGGGGTCTCACCCCCCCAAAGCCTCCCCCAATTTTGGTTGGGGATCCCAGGCCCCCACACCCTCCCAATTGTGGGTCGGGGGTCCCAACCCCCCACGCCCCCCTCTCACCGCGGGGTCTCTCCGGGGCCGCTCCGGGGCCGCTGTTGGGGGAGGGGCAGGAGCCGCACCTGGGGGGGGGGAGGGGCGGGGTCAGGGGGACCCTCGGGGTCTCCCCAAATTCCCCCCTCCCCCCAAAAACCGCCCCGCCCCCACTCTGGGGGGAGGGGCTGGGG
>NW_026633017.1:0-1061 GCF_030028575.1 Malurus melanocephalus
TGGGGAACGCTGTCGCTTGGGCTTGGCTGGGCTTTGGGAGCTGAGGCAGCTGCTGCCATCTCCTCTGCCTTGCGGTTCAGCTGCCAGAGAGCTTCGGGAGGGGCCTTTGGCCTCTGGGCCTGGCAGTTGCAGAGTGGGTTTTCACAGACATGTGTTCCACACAGACCAAAAGAATGTGGGGCATGACAGAAAGCCTTGTGGAGCTTCTGCAGGACAAAAATTAAGACACTGCTGAGAAGACACTCAGTGCTCTCGGCATTATGGTCTCAGACAAGCTCAGGCAGATACCCACTCCCATCGCCCTGCAGCTGGCTGCGGCATTCCTGCCACTCTTTGATCACATAAGGCTGATCAGTGGCAATCTCACTGGGGAGAAAGGGTAAACAGGCCATGAAGGCACAAGTGTGCCACAGCCCGGTCCGACTCTTCCTCCACTGCCACCATGAGAACCCATGTGTAGCACAGGTGAGGACTTGTGGGCTGCTGCTATCCCCATCACAGGGGCTCAGAGGGGCTGCATCCACTCAGGGCCTCGGCACAGGGACGTGGGTCCTGTGCCCTGGGCTGAGGTGCCATCTCTGGATTTCTGCTGCTCTCCAGATTCCCTGGGAAATGCTGATTTCTTCGACCGAGCTCCTGAAGAGAAGGCATCTCCAAATGCTGGTGAAGAAGATGAACTGTTAACGTTTGGCGAGCCCCTGGTAAGGACGGCCTGGAAGCCCCAGCCTGAGCCTGGAGAAGCCCCCTGGCCAAAGCGCTCAGTGCCTGGGGCTGGCAGCTGTGTCCCTGCCCAGCGCTGCAATCAGTGGCGCCAGCCTGCGCTCCACATTCTGCTCCCTTCCCTGGGCTGTGTGGGCTCTTCTCCAGGCTGCTCTGGCCCTGAGCCGGGTGCCCATGGAGCCCCGGCTCCGCCAGCCCATGCAGTGGGGTGGCACAGGCACAGCACACAGAGAGATTTCAGGGAGACTTGGGGGATTTGTGGCCAGCACCTTCCAGCTGATCCTGTTGCTCTCCACTCCCTCCCGGCCATGGCAGGATCTGGTCGGGTTGGCCCTGGCAGG
>NW_026633018.1:0-974 GCF_030028575.1 Malurus melanocephalus
AATAAAAGTTTAAAGCAACTTACTTTAAAAAAAAGTTAAAATGAATGTTTCTCACATCAAGGCAATCACTCATTATAGTAGACTTAGTGGCAGGATACAAATTTCTCTCAAGCTCCAATTATGAAAATCTTACAAAGTTTGGAGGTTAACAAAATAGCCTCGTATTTTGTGTAGAATGGAACTATGAGAGGAGAAAACATTGTAACAGAGGAAAAAGAGAAAAAACACTAAGAATGCATAGAATTTAGCAAAAGTTATAAGTTACAAGATTTAGTAAGTAAAAAATGGAAAAGAAGTACTGCATTGATCCTCTCTGGTTTTCATACCAAATTACTGCAAGATTTCTCTTTCTTTGCCAGGCTCTTACCCTCTGTTTTCTTGACACAGACTATTACAGGGACAGTTAGGGCATGAATACCAGAAAACAAAACAAACCAGCTTATAAATTGTTTATTGATTAAACTTTGGCATAGAAAAAATAAATTTTGAATACAGATAAAGTAAATTTCTAAAATGGATGAAACAGATTTAAAAGAGATTATTATGAGCTTAAATCATTAAAAGAGATGAAGTTTGGCTGGGAGCTGCTGCCTGTGCAGAAGGGCTGTCCCCTTGTGGGTACCTGGAGCCTGGGGACACCCAGGGACACCTTCAGCATCCTCAGGGCACAAACCCTGCAGAGCCTCCCTGGAGCCACAGCTTCACTCTTCCTGTCAGGAGGGAGGCTGACTGCAAGGCAGCACTCTGGGAATCTCTTCATAGGTGCCAAACTCGATTATTTTGCAGGAGGGTGCTCCAGCACCTTCCTTTCGATGCATCATGTGCTCTGTGAATGAAATGCTTGATGCCAGACTACAACATGAAAAGCTGTTTGCATTGGTATCTGGTGGAGGTGAGGAGCTGCTGGAGCTGGAAATGAAGGAAGGGAGATTAGCAGCTCCTTCCAGGTGTCTGCAAATTATGAAATTCTGGGC
>NW_026633019.1:0-1087 GCF_030028575.1 Malurus melanocephalus
AACAGCTGGCTCTGAGCTGATCCTGCCCTGAAATAATGAAAATCCTGAAATATGGACTTCTCATCCATAAAAAATCCTGCTCAGGCTCATTGCTTTACCTGCTTTGAGGTCATGAAGCTGCTTGTGGTGACACAAACAAAACTCAGGTGACATCTCAGCTGGCTCCAGTTTCCCCAGATCCATCAGGGATGGATGAAAACCCCACAATTCCGCCCGGGAGAGGTGTCCCCAGGCCAGGCAGCTCTGCCAACAAGGACATTTGGCTGCACAAGAATTTTACCCCTGAGCTGTGACATCTCTGCCCCCAGAGCAGGAGTTTGGGTTCTTTTTCCCTACAAAAGGTGGGGAGGAAGCCATGGCCCGCTCTCAATGTGCCCCCACCCTTCCTCATCAAGCACAGGCATTATTTTTAGGGTTTGTTTGCCTCACTCAGTTCCAGCTCATTCTTTTTTTGGGGTGACAAGGACTTCCCTCCCGCAGCTGCACCGGAGGAACCGCAGCCCTGCCTGGAGAGCTTTCCCCTTCCCATCGAGTGATTTATCAGCAAATCACAGGGGCAGTGCCTGGGACAGCTCAGGGAGGGAGGGAACACCCCAGTGCCATGCTCTGGGATGGTTTGGAGCATCTCCCAACTCCCCCAATTCCAGTTTATCTCCCCCTCATTCCAGTTTGGCTCCCACCCAGCCCAGATCTGCTTGGCACTAAGGGCTTTTGGGTCATCACTTAAAAATGTGGGTGTGCAGAGGTAAAGAACTGTCAGGGAAGGAGAAATGATCAGTATTATCTAGAAAAATGAGGAATCCATGGATTCTGAGTGGATTCACAGCCAGGATTCCCCACAATAAGATGGAACAGGGGTTGCAGGAACCACCCAGGCTCCCCATGGCTGGGACTGGGCAATCACTTCTTCCCCTGCCTTTATGGCAAACCCTTTCTCTAATGAGGACCAGGCTTTTTAATTGGCTTTTAAAAGAAGATTTGGGATTGTGAAGGGAAATAGGCAGCTCTTGCTGGTGAAAGGTATTAAAATGGGTTAAATCCCTCCTAGAAATATGTTTTTTCTAACAGGTTCTGAGTTGTAATATTT
>NW_026633020.1:0-1068 GCF_030028575.1 Malurus melanocephalus
CACACCGTGGCCTTCGCGGGGCTTTTCCTGAGCGGCTTCGCCGAGCAGAGCCAGACCCTGGAGGTGGAGCTGATGGGAAGATACAGAGAGGATCCTGTGGGTCTGAAAAATGGGATTTATTGGGATAAAACTGGATTTATTGGGATAAAAATGGGATAAAATGGGATAAAAATGGGAGAAAATGGGGAAAAATGGGGAAAAATGGGAAAAAATGGGAAAAAATGGGATAAAAATGGGATAAAATGGGATAAAAATGGGATTTATGGCGAAGCAGAGCCAGACCCTGGAGGTGGAGCTGATGGGAAGATACAGAGAGGATCCTGTGGGTCTGAAAAATGGGATAAAAATGGGAGAAAAATGGGATAAAAATGGGATTTATGGGGAAAAAATGGAAAAAAATGGGATAAAATGGGATTTATGGGGAAAAAATGGGAAAAAATGGGATAAAATGGGATAAAACTGGATTTATTGGGATTTATGGGAAAAAAAATGGGATAAAAATGGGATAAAATGGGATAGAAATGGCATAAAAATGGGAAAAATGGGATAAAAATGAGATAAAATGGGAAAAAATGGGAAAAAATGGGGAAAAATGGGATTTATTGGGATAAAAATGGGATAAAAATGGGATAAAATGGGATTTATGGGGAAAAAATGGGGAAAATGGGAGAAAATGGGATTTATGGCCGAGCAGAGCCAGACCCTGGAGGTGGAGCTGCTGGGAAGATACAGAGAGGATCCTGTGGGTCTGAAAAATGGGATAAAAATGGGATTTATGGGAAAAAATGGGATTTATTGGGATAAAATGGGACTTATTGGGATAAAAATGGGATAAAACTGGATTTATTGGGATTTATGGGAAAAAAAATGGGATAAAAATGGGATAAAATGGGATAGAAATGGCATAAAAATGGGATAAAATGGGATAAAAATGGGATAAAAATGGGAAAAAACGGGATAAAAATGGGATTTATGGGGTCCTGGAACTACTGGGATGATACAGAGAGGATCCCGTGGGTTTTTCGGGGGAAAAATGGGATAAAAATGGGATTTATGGGGGTCCTGGAG
>NW_026633021.1:0-1088 GCF_030028575.1 Malurus melanocephalus
CAGACTGATGCAATGTTCCTGATGAAAGCTGAGAGCTGATGTGAAGTGCGAAACTTTTTCATAGAATAAGAAGAAACTCTGTGTAGGTAGGAATAAAACATTCCAAGTGTTATTATTGTTTTTTTAAGGAGAGTAAATTGTTATTTTGCACAATAATTTACAGTGCTTTTGCACTACAAGAAGCAGGATCTGAAAACAGCAGTTCTTCAAATTGAATAATCAAATCAAATACTTTTCGCTTTTTGCCTCTGATGAAGCGTGGTTTGGTACAAACTTACACAAAACTTGTTTATTCACTCTCGGCTTCTGTCCTTCCCCCAAATGCCGGTTCCTGCACTGGTATTTTACAGCTCTGTCACACCTGCAGAGCCATCAGACCATAAAGCTTTAATTCTGCCATTAAAGCAGTGGAAGATGAGCCTGGACCAGACTGTCCAACRCAACTGGAAAGGGATAAATCCAGGTAAATAGAGTTCATCCAGCATTAGGGATTCTTCTGTTCCATTTAGGAACCAAAGGAGCAGAAAGGTGGATTTACTCCCTTCTGTTTTCTGTGAGATCAGGTAAATTCACATCTCACTGCAACACAGGAAAGCAAAAGATTTTCCAAATGATCAACACTGATATTTTATCAACTGTTCCTTGGCCCTTTGTCCTCAGCAGACACATCCTCTGTTGTGACTGTAATGAACTGGAACACAATCACCAATCAATAAAACAATTAWCAGGTTTTAGAACTCTCCCTCTCTTCTTCCTCTTGGAGAGAGAACAGAAAGTTTAAATGAGCTTCCCTTGTCAATTCTTCTGCCAGCTCACCCCAGAGCTCTATCTATCTGGACTTTTTTTACTATGAAAGCTCACTTCCTAAATTCCACTAAAAATAATTGTGTGAGGGACTCCAAAGGCTCATTCATGTTCCACATTCACTTTCTGGATGGAGCTATTCACAGATGTAAACACTGCACACAAATTCCTTGAAAAAAATCCCCAATAACAACAGAAAAAAACTGAAGAGTGAGCAGGGAAGAGCAGATGAAACTTAACAGTGAGAGTTAATTCATTCCACTGGCATAAATATTTCCACCATA
>NW_026633022.1:0-1044 GCF_030028575.1 Malurus melanocephalus
TGTCACATTGTCCCCAATGTCCCCTGCAGGGTCAGTACATCCTGTCACACACTGTCACACGCTGTCACACACCTGTGTCACATTGTCCCCAATGTTCCCACTGTTCCCAGGGTCAGTACATCCTGTCACACACCTGTGTCACATTGTCCCCACTGTCCCCTGCAGGGTCAGTACATCCTGACGCTGTCCGAGGACATCGTGGAGGGTCAGTACACCCTGTCACACCCTGTCACACCTGTCCCCATGGTGTCACACCCTGTCACACACTGTCACACACTGTCACACACTGTCCCCAATGTCCCCAATGTCCCCAGGGTCAGTACATCCTGACGCTCTCCGAGGACATCGTGGAGGGTCAGTACAGGGTTTTGGGGGTCTCTGTCACACACCTGTGTCACACCTGTGTCACATTGTCCCCAGGGTCAGTACATCCTGTCACACACTGTCCCCATGCTGTCCCCATGGTGTCACACACTGTCACACCTGTGTCACATTGTCCCCAGGGTCAGTACATCCTGACGCTGTCCGAGGACATCGTGGAAGGTCACGAGCGGGCGATGCTCAAGCGCCTCCTGCGCATCGACGCCAAATGTCTGCACTTCACCCCCAAGGACTGGAGCAAACGGGGCAAGTGGTGAGGCCACGCCCCCCTGGCCACGCCCCTCCCGGCCAGGCCACGCCCCTCCCGGCCAGGCCACGCCCCCCTCGTTCCCTGGCGCCCCTCATTAAACCGCACCCGGCCCCGCCCACACCCGGCGCAGAAAATGCTTTATTGATTATAAAAGGGGCGGGGCTCTGGATGGCCACGCCCACAGTGGGAGGAGCGTCGGACAGCGCTCGGATAGGCTCCGCCCCATGGGCGTGGTCAGATCCATCGGTGAGGGGTGTGGCTTCTTTGGGTGTGGTCAGTCAGGGCTCCGCCTCCTCATCGCTGTCATCGGTCACGGGGGCGTGGAGCTGGGGGAGGGGCGGGGTCAGGGACCCCAAAAATTACCCCGGAGACCCCCAACATGTGACCCCAAAACCCCCCAGACCCCCAAAACC
>NW_026633023.1:0-1063 GCF_030028575.1 Malurus melanocephalus
AGGAAGGAATTTTTTTCCTGGAAAAGACAGCAGAGAAGAGGCACAGAATTCAGAATTTTTGTTCTGCACCTGAATTTTGAGGCACAGAACTCAAAATTTTTGTTCCACACCTGAATTTTGAGACACAGAACCCAGAATTTTTGTTTTGCGGCTGAATTCTCAGGCACAGAACTCAGAATTTTTATTCTGCCCCTGAATTTTGAGGCACAGAACTCAGAATTTTTGTTCACAGAACTCAAAAATTTTATTCTGTGCTTGAATTCTCAGGCACAGAACTCAAATTTTTGATCTGTGCCTGAATTTTGAAGGACAGAATCAGAATTTTTGTTCTGCGCCTGAATTTTGAGGTACAGAACTCAGCATTTTTGTTCACAGAACTCAAAATTTTTGTTCTGCCCCTGAATTCTGAGGCACAGAAATCAAATTTTGGATCTGTGCCTGAATTTTGAGGCACAGAACTCAAAATTTTTGTTCTGCGCCTGAATTGAGGCACAGAACCCACAATTTTTGTTCTGCGCCTGAATTTCAAGGCACAGAACTCAGAATTTTTGTTTTGCCCCTGAATTTTGATGCACAGAACTCAGAATTTTTGTTCATAGAACTCAAAATTTTTGTTCCATGCCTGAATTTTAAAGCACAGAACTCAAAATTTTTGTTCTGCGCATGAATTCTGAGGCACAGAACTCAGAATTTTTGTTCTGAGGCACAGAACTCAGATATTTTGTTCTTTGAACTGTTTAATTAAAAATAAATTATGCTAATATTAATTTAATGTAATTTTTCTCTACATTTCTGCTCAATTTCTAATGAAAACCCCACTCTGCTTCATGTCAATAACAGCTGGATCAGTTTGGGCTGGGAATGAGAAAAAAACGGAGCAGCAAAGCTGAGCAAAAACGAACAAATCCTTCAGCTCAGCATCAAAAATTCATCCATTCCCAAACCAACAAAACCCTGGGATTGCAGAAAGGATTCAGTGGGGTCCTAAATCCCATTTTAGWGAGGTGGAAAAGGAATATTTCCCACAGACCTTGGAGAAATACCCGATCAGGTGGCAGCCAGT
>NW_026633024.1:0-1094 GCF_030028575.1 Malurus melanocephalus
ACAGGCTGCCACGGAGAATTCAGCTAGGTTACTGAAATAGAGTCAGTGGCTATCTGGAGTGCTACAGTTTATTTGGAGGGGTTGGTTGGTTGGTTGGTTGGTTGGTTGGTTGGTTGGTTGGTTGGTTGATTGGAGTGGTCGGTTGGTCAGTTGGTTGGTCGGTTGGTTGGTTGGAGTGGTTGGTTGGTTGGAGGGGTTGGAGTTGTTGGTTGGTTGGTTGGTCAGTTGGTCAGTTAGTTGGCTGGCTGGTTGGTTGGTTGGGGTGGTTGGTTGGTTGGTTGGTTGGTTGGTTGGTTGGTTGGTTGGGTGGGTGGTTGGTCAGTTAGTTGGTCAGCTGGTTGGTCAGTTGGTTGGAATAGTTGGTTGGAGGGGTTGGTCAGTTGGTTTGTTAGTTGGAGTGGGTAGTTGGTTGGAGGGGTAGCTGGTTGGTTGGAGGGGTTGGTTGGTTGGTTGGTTGGTTGGTTGGTTGGTTGGAGGGGTTGGAGTAGTTGGTTGGTTGGATGGTTGGTCAGTTGGTCAGTTAGTTGGTTGGCTTGTTGGTTGGTTGGATGGGTTGGCTGGTTGGTTGGTTTATTGGTTTGTTGGTTTGTTGGTTGGTTGGTTGGTTAGTTGGTTGGTTGGTTGGTTGGTTGGTTGGTTGGTTGGTTGATTGGTTAGTTGGTTGGAGTGGTTAGTCAGTTGGAATGGTTGGCTGGTCAGTTGGTTGGATGGTTGGTTGGTTGGTTGGTTGGTTGGTTGGTCAGTTGGATGGTTGTTTGGAGTGGTTGGCTGGTTGGTCGGTCAGTCAGTTGGTTGGAGTGGTTAGTTGATTGGTTGGTCAGTTGGTTTGTTGGTTGGAATGGTTTGTTTGTTTGTTGGTTGGAATGGCTGGATGGTTGGTTGGTTGGTTGGAGGGGTTGGTCAGTTAGATGGTTGGTTGGAGTGATTGGTTGGTTGGTCAGTCAGTCGGTCACTTGGTTGGAGTGGTCGGTCAGTTGGTTGGAGTGCTTGGTTGGAGTGGTTGGTCAGTTGGTTGGAAGGGTTAGTTGGCTGGAATGGTTGGTTCATTTATTGGTTGGTTGGATGATTGTTCAGTTAGATGGTTGTTTGGAGTT
>NW_026633025.1:0-1042 GCF_030028575.1 Malurus melanocephalus
ACGAATCCAGAAATCTGCGCCGAGACAGAATCGCTCAAAAGGGTTTTTTTTTCCTTTTTTCCTTTTTTCCTTTTTTTTCCTTTTTTTCCTTTTTTCTATTTTTCCTTTTTTTTCCCCTTTTGCCTTTTTTCCCCCTTTGTCCTTCTTTCCCTTTTTTCCTTTTTTCCATTTTTTCCCTTTTTTTCCCCTTTTCCCCCCTTTTTTCCCTTTTTCCCTCCTTTTTTCCTTTTTTCCTTTTTTCATTATTTTTCCTTTTTTACCTTTTTCCTTTTTTCCTTTTTCCCTTTTTTCCCTTTTTTTCCCTTTTTTCCCTTTTTTTCCTTTTTTCCTTTATTTTCCTTTTCCCCCTTTTTTCCTTTTTTTCTTTTTTTTCTTTTTTCCTTTTTTCCTTTTTTCCCTTTCCCCCCTTGTTTCCTCTTTTCATTTTTTCTCTTTTTTTTTCCTTTTTTTCCTTTTTTCCCCTTTTTCCCTTTTTTTTCCCCCTTTTCCCTTTTTTCCCTTTTTTTCTTTTTTTCTTTTTTCCCTTTTTTTTTTTTTTTTTTTTTTCTTTTTTTCCTTTGCTCCATTCCAATAAATGTCACATATCCCTCTGCAGGCCCTTTGGGGCCTGGAGCAAATCCCTTGTTCTGTGTTGTGGGGAAACAGCACACAGGGACCTGGAATTGGGGTTGGTATCTGGATTTCTAGCTGGGCAAACGAGGTGCTGTGGCAGAAAAATATGGGAATGCAGGTCTCRAACAGCAAAGATTTATTTGCTTTGGTGAACAGAAAAACTCTGGATAAACAGTTGCAATTAAATACAAGAAAGCCAATTCATCAAGAACTAAAAGCCATTTAAAAAACAAACAAAAAAAACCCAAAACAAAATTAAAAAAAACCAAAACAAAATTAAAAAAATCCCCAAACTTTACCCATCCTATACATTACATACAATATATACAAATAAAAACTAGTTATTAATAGTTTAAATTCTCATAGAGTACAAAACTTCTTTACAATAAACAATTTTACATACAAAAATGCCCCTAAACAAAATCCATTT
>NW_026633026.1:0-1094 GCF_030028575.1 Malurus melanocephalus
TATGTGAATATAATGGCATTTACACAGCCATTTCTCCTCCTATTTGCAAATGGACTTTCAACCCTGTAAAAAGACCTTCCAATAAACTATTGTGATTTAAAAGGATTTAGATAATATCCAAGGGGCTATGCTACTGTTTGTTACAGCATGTGATAACCGCACCCTAAATGTGTGAAGCTTGCTTTCAACAGTTTTCCTCACTGACCTGTGATCAATCTACTTTACTGACTATATCTCCATTATTCCCATAGATGTACTTTATGTTCCAGTTCCACACACATTCTGACCAATACTCATTGCTCAGTTCTTCATTCTGAGTACAAACCCCGTGCTCCCATTCAGTGGGATAACAGCACCCCTCTAAATGTGGGTCTGCTTGGCCATGTGAATGGAGCTGACTCAGAGCTTTCTACAGTCTGCCAGTGTCTCTGCAAATAACCACCTTCAAAAAGAAAACAGAGAGGAGGAAAAAAGCCCCAAATCTCAGACCCTCCCAGCTTAATAACTAAGAGTTAGCACGAAGAGGAAGATGGGAGAGATGGAACACATTTGATGATGTGGGTTAAAATGATATTTCAGAGCTGGGGAATGGAGCTGGTGCAAAGGATTTTCTTCAGCCCTGTGCTCTTGTAGGTTTTATTTCACTTCACTTAGAGACACGTGACTGTAAGGTTTGGGCTTATAATACTGTGGGCCATGTGCTGCTCTTCTCCTGCTGTGACTTTTCTTTGGGTGTTTTCTGAAGTGTGGGAGACAAGGGTTTTTGGAAAAGTGTGTCTATGTTTGGTGAGTGTTAGCTGGAGAATGTGATTCTTCAGTTCTTGAAAGTGTCCTGGAATGTGAGGAGCAGGGGTTGGCTTTTCTTTGTTGTGTTTTCCCCTATATAGTTATGATAAAAAATATCAGTCTTTTCATGGATGAAACCTGCCTGTTTCAGGAGGATTGAAACCCAAGAGGACTGTATCATAATCTTGGATATTTTTTGTGTGTTCTGAGAAATGTTGTAACAATTTGGTTTCCTTGTGGCCTATAGAGGATTTTGTGCCATGCTGTTGGGGTTTTTCTACCAAAATTGTTCCAGCATGGGATGCAGA
>NW_026633027.1:0-1049 GCF_030028575.1 Malurus melanocephalus
ATGAGAATTACCAGGCATGACTGATCACAGCATCTTTCTGAAGGGATTTTCTTTGGCCAGATATTTACAAATCCACAGTAAATGTGGCTGAGCTKCTCCACTGAATGCCAGCGAGACAGGGAACCACAGTTCCTTGGCCTTCCCCTGCTTGCTGAGGCAAAGGACCGCCCAATAATTGCAACATCACTGCAGCCCAATTCAGCTTTTATTAGGTGCAAATTTTTTTTTTGCAGAAAATCTGGCTTTGGTGCTACCTTAATTGCAGGAGCTGCCTGAAACCAAAATGTAAATGACACCTGTGAGCTGCTCCTCTCCCACCAGGCTGCATTTGGCTATCAGGAATTTGTGTATCCAATGAGAGCTGAAAGCTGTTTAAAGATGGGCTGCAGAGTCTGCAAAGGCAGCCCAGGGCTCGGCATTCTGCAGCTCATTGACAGATTTTAATGGTTCTCCCGGTGCTTCCTGAGGTACTCATTAACTAAAAACAAATTATGGGCTTGGCCAAGGTCACCCAGCAAATCCCACAGGAGTCAGGCACAGGAACTGGGAACACTCAGACCCTAAAGAGTGCCCGGGACCCACCCTGAGCATGGCATTTCCATAGGGAAAACTCTGGAATTGCTGATGGTGGGTCAGCTCCAAACACAGAGCTGGGCAGAGCRGGTGGCCCCAAGAGGGACATGTCCCAAAGGACAACCTCAGCCTTTGCTGTGACTCGGAAAATACCACTTCAAAGCAAAGGTTTGGTCAAATGGGTCATCCTGATTTGTTTTCCTGAGCTGAAACTAAACCTGAGTCACACCAGGGTCACACTGAGGCAGAGGAGCAGGGATTTCCCTGCTCATTTGGGATTTCCCTGCTCCTTAGGGATTCCCCTGCTCATTTGGGATTCCCTTGCTCCTCAGGGATTCCCTTGCTCCTTTGGGATTTCCCTGCTCATTTGGGATTCCCCTGCTCCTTAGGGATGTACCTGCTCCTTAGGGATTCCCCTGTTCGTTTGGGATTCCCTTGCTCCTTTGGGATTCTCCTGCCCCTTAGTGATTCCCTTC
>NW_026633028.1:0-1035 GCF_030028575.1 Malurus melanocephalus
AAACTGAATGTTAGCATTAAGAAACCTGTTACATACCCATCTGATTATTATTTATATTGAGCAGCACCTTCCATTTCAAACCCAAGAGCAGAACCTTGCTGTGCTAGATAAAAATTGAATAAACAAATAAATAAATACACTGCAGCAGGTCCAATTGGCAGGGCCTCCTACTCCTGCCACAGCTATGGAATAAAAAAGCCCAGACTGAAAACAAAGCAGAAAAATCCTGTGAGGATCTGCCACAGGGGCTCCTGAAGGGACCTGCAGGAGGGCAGCATCTACCCAGACAGAGTGCCAAAAATCAAATTTAAATTCTGATCTGAATTGTGCAGAGAGGGCTCACACAGTCAGCACCCTCATACCCACAAACCCAACTGGGATGGAATTCCACTGCAAATAACCGACAATCCCAGTAGAACCCATCATCCCAGTACAACCCATCATCCCAGTAGAACCCATCATCCCAGTATAACCCATCATCCCAGTATAACCCATCATCCCAGTATAACCCATCATCCCAGTTCAGCCCTCCATGGCCACAGTTCCTGCCTGAGAGTGGTGTTTTACTGATATTCCATATGTGAAATAAAATAAACCACCCTCACAATTTTCAGGACAAGGTGAAATCCTGGTTTGTGACATGCCAGAACAGAACAGTAAGAATATATGCAAAAAAAACCAAAAACCAAACACTTGTCAGCACTCCCCGACTGCGGTGGCTGCAGCCAGATTTTCATGGTGCAGATTTCTCATGGTGCAGATTTCTCATTTCTCGTGGTGCAGATTTCTCATTTCTTGTGGTGCAGATTTTTCATTTCTCATGGTGCAGATTTCTTGTGGTGCAGATTTCTCATGATGCAGATTTCTCATTTCTCATGGTGCAGATTTTCATGGTGCAGATTTCTCGTGGTGCAGATTTCTCATTTCTCATGGTGCAGATTTCTCATGGTGCAGATTTTCATGGTGCACCCCCAGAGCAGTTCTTTTCTGGCCAGAGCCTCACCTCATCTGTGCTGAACAAACTCTGGGGAGCTG
>NW_026633029.1:0-1043 GCF_030028575.1 Malurus melanocephalus
GGAGCTGTACCTACAGAGAGTGGGGCAGTGCTCACAGGGAGCTGCAGGAGGAGGGCTCCACTTACTCACACCCAGTTCATTATCAGCCCGGAGCTCTGTCTTTACCCAGTGAGCTCCAATGAAGTGCATCCCAGAATAGTTTTTGAAGGATCCCAGAATAGTTTTTGAAGGATCCCCGGTGCCTCCAGCCCATCTGCTGCTCCGACATCCCCAGCAGCTCCCCTTGGAGAGCTCCCAGCCGTGCTGGAGCCCCGCTGGCATTGCTGGGAGCTGGCACCAGGGCAGGGCTGGCACTGCGGGCACCGAGCGGGGCAGAGCCCATGGGGCAGGGCTTGGGCCAGTGCCACATCCCAGAGCCTGTGGAGTCCCTGCACAGTGACACCGTGCTCCCTCCCTGGCACTCTGGGCTGGACACTCCTCCTGCTGCTCGCTCACCGTTTGCCTGCCTGCCCAGTAATTAAAAGTTTGTAACTAATTACAGCTGCCCTGCTCGTACCACCTCATAGTTGTGCTTTCCCCCAGTGCTGGGAGTCTCCTTTCCCAGCAGGGAATGGAGCCAAATCTGTTTGAATATGCGTGTGCCATGCTCGGTGCAGGTGCTGTGGATTTCTGCCTGTTCCTGCAGAGCTGTTGGTGTTCTGTCCTTCGTGCCCTGCATGGAGAGTGGCTTTGGGGAGATGCTGCAGAGTGGAGCTGTTTGCACTGCAGGTTCAGCCTCAGCTTTCTTCTAGCTGCCTCTTTCCTGATCACACAGTGAGGGCAGGACATTCAGACAACATATCTTCTTGCATGTTTAAGCCTGATCCAGCAAAGTGCATCTTCTTCATCACCTTCACCTTCCCCCCATCCTTCCATGTCTCACCCACACCCCTTTGTGAAGGAATCAGAGCAGCACACAACTCTTCTGGGTSAGGCAAAATGCTTTCACTGCACTCCATAGGACAGGAGACTTTAAAACTGGCTTGTGCATTTGGGCCATGTGGGCATCCCAGGGCTGCAGGTCAGGGCTGCTGCAGAGCCAGGATTCCAGGAGTCCCAGTGTT
>NW_026633030.1:0-1041 GCF_030028575.1 Malurus melanocephalus
ATTACATCCAAGCCTTGGCCTCGTACCTGGCCCCGCCCGTGGCCGCCGTGTTCTGCCTCGCCGTGTTCGTGCCGCGCGTCAACGAGCCCGTGAGTCATGATTTGAGAAAGTTTTGGGATGAAAAAAATGGGATTTTGGGAAAATTGGGATTCTGGGGAAAAAAACCCGGAGTTTTTAGGTGAAAAAATGGAGTTTTTACGTAAAAAATTGGCATTTTAAGGGTTAAAAATGGGGTTTAAAGGGTTAAAAATGGCGGTTTAAGGGTTAAATTCCGGGTTTTTGTGGGGGAAAAAATAGGTGTTTTATGGGGAAATGGATTTTGGGGCGAAAAAATGGGATTTTGGGCAAAAATCGGGATTCTGGGGAAAAAAAACCCGGAGTTTTTAGGCGAAAAAATGAAGATTTTGCGCGAAAAAATGGAGATTTTAGGAGAAAAAATGGAGTTTTTAGGGTTAAAAATGGGGATTTTAAGGGTTAAAAATTTGAGGTTTTAGGGGAAAATAGGATTTTGGGGGATAAAATTGGGATTTCGGGGAAAAAAATGGAATTTTGGGGAAAAAACCCTGGGGTTTTTAGGTGAAAAAATGGAGATTTTAGGTGAAAAAATGGAGTTTTTAGGGTAAAAAATGGCATTTTAAGGGTTAAAAATGGGGATTTTAAGGGTTAAAAATCGTGGTTTTTTATGGAAAAAATGAGTTTTCAGGGTTAAATGGGATTTTGAGGATAGAAAATGGGATTTTGGGAAAAAATTCAGAGATTTTAGGCGAAAAAATGGGGATTTTATGATTTAAAACGGGGTTTAAAGGGTTAAAATGGCATTTTAAGAGTTAAAAATGGGGTTTAAAGGATTAAAAATTGGTATTTTAGGAAATAATGGGATTTTCAGGATAAAAGATGGGATTTTGGGAAAAAATTCAGAGATTTTAGGTGAAAAAATGGAGATTTTAGGTGAAAAAATGGAGTTTTTAGGGTTAAAAATGGGGGTTTTAGGGTTAAATGGTGGGGGGTTATAGTTAAAAATGGCATTTTAGGGTTAAAAAT
>NW_026633031.1:0-1016 GCF_030028575.1 Malurus melanocephalus
CACACACAGAAAAAAGGTGGAAAATACATGAATCATTGGGCTGATTAAAATGCATGAAGCTGCTAAAGCTTGTCAGATGGGGGACAACTGAACTCATTCATCAAGTCCAACCCACGATTATATCAACACGATCAGTTAAAGAAAGCATTCAAAACTTATCACCAGATCAATGGACATATAACTCGACAAACTTTTCCTAAACAAGCGATGACCTACATTTTTAGACAACGAGGACGCCTTTTCTCCTTCCCTTTTTTCTTTAAAGATCTAGCAGTCAGAACAAATCCTCAAGGATGAAATCCGAGCTCAACTAACAAGATGAAGCTGCACTTTCAGTCTTTTTTAAACTATATAGTTATGGCGGAGATAAAAATCTGAAAAGATTATGCCCCAAAGCAGAGTATTTTCAAAAGGTGCAATAGCTTTTTCGCTGCATAATTCGAGTGTGAGTCGCCATCGTACGTTTAAAGTGCCATTTTYCTCTTCATCTCGCGATTTGCCGAGTCTGCCCAAGGCCGGGACGCTCCGAACCCCGCGCCCTCTCCCGCCAGCGCGCAGCTCTCGGGGCCGCCGCGCATCTCCGCCCGCGCCCCCAAATGTTGGGATGCTCATTTCAAATACGCAGCTCAGCGCGTCGCTTGAATTTACTGCTTTGACTTGTTAAATCTCCCTAATGGCTCAAGTCCAATGTCAATAAACACAGATCTGAAATAGAGCAGCRAAAGACAACAGCGCGGAGGGAAGGGGCGAGGGGGGGCGAGGGAATCGGCCGCGGCCGAGCTCTCCGTAGTGTTTAGACATTTCGTGAAGGGTCGGGGGGAAATTTTTTTTTTAATTTTATTTGACAGCGAGACATTATAAGCTAGGCGTACTTAATGCAAAGACATCGTTCATTCCAGGCAAAAGCCCTTTTCTTTCGGAGGATGGGCTGGAGCCCGGCTGTGCAAGGTAAGCCCGAGAACCCAGCCGGGCTTGGCGGCTCGGGGCTTTGCTTCATGTCAGTACATGGTATGTGA
>NW_026633032.1:0-1040 GCF_030028575.1 Malurus melanocephalus
GCCTGGGTTCGGCTGCCTGGCACGCACGGGACCTCCCCACAGATCTGTGCGAGCAGTTTGGTGTTTGCTCTGCCTGTGCTGGAGCCACCTGGGCCCGAGCCAGCCCCTGCCACAGCGCCTGGCTATCCCGGGAGCGAGCTATGGCCTCAGTTATGGGATAGCGAGCTATGGCCTCAGGCATGGGGACAGCGAGCTACGGCCTCAGGCATGGGATAGCGAGCTATGGCCTCAGGCATGGGGACAGCGAGCTATGGCCTCAGGCATGGGGATAGTGAGCTATGGCCTCAGGCATGGGGACAGCGAGCTATGGCCTCAGGCATGGGGATAGTGAGCTACGGGCTCAGGCATGGGATAGAGAGCTATGGCTTCAGGCATGGGGATAGTGAGCTATGGCCTCAGGCATGGGGATAGTGAGCTATGGCCTCAGGCATGGGGATAGCGAGCTATGGCCTCAGGCACCGGGATAGCGAGCTACGGGCTCAGGCACACAGCGTGTTTGGAGACAGGGCTGCACCTGCGTGTGGGTGACTCTGGGGACACGGCTTCAGATGGCCCAAAGCAGAGCACAGGGCCACATCGGCGTTTGGGTGACTACAGACATGGCTTCAGATGGCCTGGGGAGAGCACAGGGCCGCACCTGTGTGCAGGTGACTCTGGGGACATGGCTTCAGATGGCCTGAGGGAGAGCACAGGGCCACACCTGTGTGGGTGACTGCAGGGACATGGCTTCAGGTGGCCCAAGGCAGAGCACAGGGTCACACCTGTGTGCAGTGACTGTGTGGACACAGCTTCAGATGGCCCAAGGCAAAGCACAGGGATGCACCTGTGTGTGAGTGACATGGGGACATGGGTTCACATGGCCTGGGGGAGAGCACATGGCCACACCTGTGTGCAGTGACAGCAGGGACATGGCTTCAGATGGCCTCAGATAGAGCACAGGGCCACATCTGCATGCAGTGACTGTAGGGACATGGCTTCAGATGGCCCAGGGCAGATCACAGGGCCACATCTGCGTGCAGTGACTACAGGGATGTGCCTTC
>NW_026633033.1:0-1048 GCF_030028575.1 Malurus melanocephalus
TCGGTTCTGTGTCGGTGCTGCGGGAGCCGGGTCCGTTCTGTGCCGGTTCTCGGTTCTGTGCCGGTTCTCGGTTCTGTGCTCGGTTCTGTGCTCGGTGCTGTGTCGGTGCCGTGGGAGGCGGATCGGGACCGTGTCGGTTCTGTGCTCCGTTCCTGGGGAGGCGGATCCGTTCTGTGCCGGTTCTGTGCCGGTTCTCTGCTCGGTTCTCCGCTCCGTGCCGGGGAGGCGGATCCGTTCTCTGCTCGGTTCTCTGCTCGCTCTCTGCTCGGTTCTCTGCTCGGTTCTGCTCTCGGTGCCGGGGAGGCGGATGCGTTCTCTGCTCGATTCTCTGCTCGATTCTCTGCTCGGTTCTGCTCTCGGTGCCGGGGAGGCGGATCCGTTCTCTGCTCGCTCTCTTCTCGCTCTCTGCTCGCTCTCCGCTCGGTTCTGCTCTCGGTGCCGGGGGAGGGCCGGTGCCGTATCCGGGGCTGTCCCGGGGGCTGTCCCGGTGCCGCGGGAGGCGGGCCCGTTCCGTGTCATCGCTGCAGCCGGTGCCGTGTCGGTGCCGCGGGAGGCGGGCCCGGGCCGCATCCGGGGCTGGGCTCTCCCCGGGGCTGCGGGAGGCGGGCCCGCGCCGTGTCACGGCTCTGCCCGCTTCCAGGGCGGACGGACCGGTTCTGGGCCGGTTCCACGGGAGGCGGGCCGGTTCCGTCCCCGTTTCCGTCCCGGTTCCGTGCCGGTTCCGCGGGAGCTGAGCCGGTGCCGAACACGGTTCTGCCCCCGGTTCTGTGCCGGTGCCACGGGAGGCGGGGGGGTTCCGTGCCGGTTCTACCCCCGGGTCTGTGCCGCGGGAGGCGGGCCGGTTCTGGCCTGGTTCTGGCCCGGTTCTTCCCCGGTTCCAGCCCGGTTCCGGCCCGGTTCCGTGCCCCGGGAGGCAGGCCGGTTCTGCCCCGGTTCTGGCCCGGTTCCGTGCGGTTCTGGCCCGGTTCCGGCCCGGTTCCGTGCCCCGGGAGGCGGGCCGGTTTTGCCCCGGTTCTGGCCCGGTTCCGTGCCCCGGGAGGCGGGCCGG
>NW_026633034.1:0-1093 GCF_030028575.1 Malurus melanocephalus
AGAAGTAGAATGGGGCACGATCCAGAAAGCTGGGATTTATGGTGGTGTGGTGGGTCCCCTAGCCACTGCTCTGTTCTTTGGTGGCTGACCATAGTAGGAGCAGCAGGGCAGAGCTACATCTCTAGTAATGTATTTGCCTTTCTCTCTTCCTTTCTTCCAATTTGTTGCCATAAGCAGCTGGGTATTTTGTCTACATCTAGCAGCAAACCCAGTACTAGAGCTCTGAGGAGACCGACGAAAAATAACTGGGGCGTCCGAGTGTTTATGGTGCGAGAAGGAAACACGGGGAGCCGGCACAAGGCGCACGGATGCTGCCGAGGCCCGGCGGCTGCGGGCCCGGCCATRGTGGGGCTCCGCGGGACGGACACGCCGGGCTGCGCTCGGGGCTCCCGCGGCTGCGGGGGCAGCGCCCACRGACGGCGTCCCGGGGCCCGTGGAAGGCGGGGGAAGCGGCGTGGATGTCTGCATGACACGGGCAGTGCGGGGCCGGGCCCAGAGGCGGCACCGCCCGAGCGTGCGGGGCCGGGCAGGGCAGGGCAGGGCCGGGCAGGACAGGGCGCGGAGCGCTCCCCACACCGCCCCGCCCCGGTCCCCGCGGGGTGGCGGGAGCGGCCGGGCAGCCCCGGCGGCCGCCGCCTCCTCGTCCCCGGCTTTGGCGCGGGGAAGGACCGCAGCTAGAGGGAGCTGCTCCGGACCGCGTCTGCCCGTGCGCCCCGGTTCTTTCACAGGCTCCCCCGCCCCTCCCCTCCCTCCTTCCCCCGTGATGGCGGAGGACAGCGAGTCCGCGGCCAGCCAGCAGAGCCTGGAGCTGGATGACCAGGACACCTGCGGCATAGACGGCGACAATGAGGAGGAGACCGAGCACGCCAAGGGGTAGGGGCGCACTGGGGGAGCGGGCACGGCTCGGGGAAGCAGCCCCGTGTCCTCCGCCGCGGCAGAGGCCGTGCTGGAGGTGCCCTGGCTGGAGTCCCCGATGCCCGGCGCGGTCCCTCGGCGGGGCGGGTGTGGCGRGCGCTCCTGCCCGCTGGCGGGCGGCCTGCGCGGCTCGGCCTTGCCCGGCCCGGCTCATCCGCGGCGCCTGCGCCGGGCCGCC
>NW_026633035.1:0-1003 GCF_030028575.1 Malurus melanocephalus
GGACAATGGGATTTGGGGCCATCAGGATTTGGGGACTGTGGGGACATTGGGGACATTGGGATTTGAGGACAGCGGGATTTGGGGCCAGCGGGATTTGGGGACAATGGGGCCAATGGGATTTGGGGACAATGGGGACATCAGGGCAATGGGATTTGGGGACAATGGGATTTAGGGCCATGGGGATTTGGGGACATTGGGGACAGTGGGGTCATGGGGATTTGGGGCCATCGGGATTTAAGGACATTGGGGACAGTGGGGACATTGGGATTTGGGGACATTGGGATTTGGAGCCATTGGGAACATTGGGGACATTGGGGCCATGGGGATTTGGGGACAGCGGTGACATTGGGGACATTGGGGCCATGGGGATTTGGGGACAGCGGTGACATTGGGGACATTGGGGACATTGGGGCCATGGGGATTTGGGGACATTGGTGACACCGCCGGGGACACGGCCCTGGACAATCCCAATGGCACCGCGGGAATTGGGGGCGGGGTTCCCAATTTGGGGTCACCCGGACGCTCCCGGGAAAGGGGCGGGGCCAATGGGACAGCGATGAATATGCAAATGAGGCATTAGCATCTCATTAATGACATGCGGGGACTCGGGGGGGTGGGGGAGGAGATCCCGGCTGATCCCAAAAGGAGATTGGGATATCCCAAACTGGGATTGGGGATTTGGGATCCCCTGAGTTGGGATCTGGGATTTGGAATCCCCAGGATGGGATTGGGGATCCCCAAACTGGGATTTGGGATTTGGGATCCCCTGGATGGGATTTGGGATTTGGGGTTTGGGATTTGGGATCCCCCAAAATGGGATTTGGGGTTTGGGATCCCCCGGGATGGGATTTGGGATTCGGGGTTTGGGATTTGGGATCCCCCAAACTGGGATTGGGGATTTGGGATCCCCTGGATGGGATTTGGGATTTGGGATCACATGGATTGGGATTTGGGGTCCCCCGGGATGGGGTTTGGGATCCCCTGGGTTTGGGATTTAGGATTT
>NW_026633036.1:0-1017 GCF_030028575.1 Malurus melanocephalus
AACCCATTTTTTGGTGTCCCCAATCCCATTTTGGTGCCCTCAGTCCCATTTTCGGGGTCCCTGATCCCATTTTTGGGTCCCGCAGGCGATTTTCCGGATGATCCCTGCCGAGGAGCAGAAGGCGCTGCCCGAGGACGAGAACAGCCCCCAGAAACGCGCGGACAAACTCTGGTCCTACTTCAACAAAGGGGAGAACGGTGAGGACCCCAAAATCACCCCAAAATCACCCCAAAAATCATCCCAAAATCACCCCAAAATCACCCAAAAATCACCCCAAAAATCATCCCAAAATCAGCCCAAAATCACCCCAAAATCAGCCCAAAATCACCTCAAAAATCACCTCAAAATAACCCCAAAATCACCCCAAAATCACCCCAAAATCACCCCAAAATCACCCAAAAATCACCCCAAAAATCACCCAAAAATCACCCCAAAATCACCCCAAAAATCACCCCAAAATCACCCCAAATTCCCCCCACAGGACCCCAAAAATTTTGGGAATTTTTCTCCCCAAATTCCTGGAATTTTTCCCCCAAATTCCCGTGATTTTCCCCAAAATTCCCGGGAATTTTCCCCCCAAATTCCTGGAATTTTTTTGGGGATTCTTTCCCAAATTTTGGGGTATTTTTCCCAATTTTCAGTAATTTTTTCCCCAAATTCCCGTGAATTTTTTCGGGATTTTTCCCCCAAATTTCGGGATATTTTCCCCAATTTTCAGTAATTTTTCCCCCAAATTCCCGTGAATTTTTCCGGGATTTTTCCCCCAATTTGGGGGATTTTTTTCCCAAAATTCCCGGGATTTTTTTTTTTCCCAAATTTCGTGATTTTTTCCCAATTTTCATTATTTTCCCCCCAGATAAGATCGCGGAGGGCGAATTCATCGATGGGGTGATGAAGAACGACGCCATCATGCGCCTCATCCAGTACGAGCCCAAAAAATAGGGCGGGGCCTCAAAAAGGGGGCGTGGCCTCGCAAAATTGGGGCGTGGCCTCGTCAAAAAGGGGCGGAGCATCGCG
>NW_026633037.1:0-1094 GCF_030028575.1 Malurus melanocephalus
GGGGCGGCCACAGAGGTGGGTGCTCGGGACCCCCCCGGGGGCAAAACACCCACCCCAAAAACGGGGAGGGGAGGGGGAAACACCCGGCTTTGGAGCGGGGTTAAGCCCGGCTTTAAACTGCACTTTAAACCCCGCTTTTCGGGGATGATTTGCCCGTTTTTGAGGGTTTTGCAATTTAAACCCTGCTTTGAACCCCTCTCTAAACTCCGTGTTAAACCCTGCTTTAAACTGCACTTTAAACCCTGCTTTTGGCAAGGATTTGCCCATTTTTGAGGATTTTGCAATTTAAACCTCGCTTTAAGCCGTGCTTTAAACTGTGCTTTAAACCCCGCTTTTGGCAAGGATTTGCCCGGTTTTTGGGGATTTTGCAATTTAAACCCCACTTTAAACCCCGTCTTAAACTCTGCTTTAAACTTTTGCAATTTAAACCCCGTCTTAAACTCTGCTTTAAACCCCATTTTTCAGGAACGTTTTGCCTGTTTTGGGGGGTTTTGCACCCCCTTTAAACACTGCTTTAAATCCCGCTTTTTGGGGACGATTTGCCTGTTTTTGGGGATTTTGCACCCGCTTTAAACCCTGCTTTAAACCCCGCTTTAAGCCCTGCTTTAAACTGCGCTTTAAACCCTGCTTTTCGGGGACGATTTGCCCATTTTTGGGGGATTTTGCAATTTAAACCCTGCTTTAAACCCCATCTTAAACTCTGCTTTAAACCCCATTGTTCGGGGACGTGTTGCCTGTTTTGGGGGATTTTGCAATTTAAACCCCGCTTTGAACCCCGCTTTTTGGGGACGATTTGCCCGTTTTTGGGGGTTTTGCACCCGCTTTAAACCCTGCTTTAAACCCCACTTTAAACCCCGCTTTTGGCAAGGATTTGCCCATTTTTGGGGATTTTGCAATTTAAACACCGCTTTAAACCCTGTGTTAAACCCCACTTTAAACCCTGCTTTAAGCCCCGCTTTTCGGGGATGATTTGCACATTTTTGGGGGTTTTGCACCCGCCTTTAAACCCCGCTTTAAGCCCCGCTTTAAACCCTACTTTGAACCCCACTTTAAACCCGGCTTTAAACCCCGCTTTTCGGGGACGATTTGCCCGT
>NW_026633038.1:0-1019 GCF_030028575.1 Malurus melanocephalus
GTTGGGTGGGGGAAAAGTCCGACCTCCCCCCGAACCCCATTTGGGTTCATTTTGGGTCTCCTCGACCCCTCCAAACCTCATTTGGACTCATTTTGGGACTCGCTAAACATTTTAGGGTTCGTTTTGAGGCTCCTTAAATATTTTGGGATCCCTAAACATTTCGGGGTTTCCTCCAGAGGGATCCCGAATCTCCCCCTCACGAACTGGAGATCGGGATTTAAAATCCCCCTGAGGCTTTGAGGGTTGAGGGGGAAAAGTCGGGCACCCCGAACCCTATCGGGGCTCATTTTGAGATTTATTTTGGGACTCTAAACATTTTAGAGGTCCCTGAACATTTTGGGATCCCCCCCAGATGGATCCCGGGTCCCCCGGAGATTGGGATTCAAAGTCCCTCTGAAGTCGTGAGGGGCTGAAGGTTGGGAGGGAAAGTCCAAACCCTATCGGGGTTCATTTTGGGGTTCATTATTAAGCTCTTTAAACATTTTAGAGGTCTCTAAACTTTTTGGGGTTCCCTCCAGATGGATCCCGAGTCTCCCCCCCTGCGATCTGGAGATTGGGATTTAAAATCCCTTTGAAATCGTGAGGGAACCGAACCCCATCGGGGCTCATTTTGGGGTTTATTTTGGGACTCTTTAAACATTTTAGAGATCCCTGAACATTTTGGGGTTTTCTCCAGGTGGATCCCAAATCTCCCCCTCACGACCTGGAGATTGGGATTCAAAATCCCTCTGAGGCCTTGAGGGGACCGAAGGTTGAGGGGGAAAAGTCGGACACCCCGAACCCCATTGGGGCTCATTTTGGGGTTTATTTTGAAACTTTTAAAACATTTTAGAGATCCCTAAACCTTTTGGGATCCCTTCCAAGATGGATCCCGGGTCTCCCCCTTACGACCTGGAGATCAGAATTCAAAATCCCTCTGAGGCCTTGAGGGGACTGAGGGTTGAGGGGGAAAGTTTGACCCCTCCGAACCCCATCGGGGCTCATTTTGGGGTTTATTTTGAAACTTTTAAAACATTTTG
>NW_026633039.1:0-1022 GCF_030028575.1 Malurus melanocephalus
GCAAATGAATTCGTCAAAGAGGACACCTTGAGGACGAACCAGGAAATCCTGAAATCCATCCGCGCCTTTTCCAGCTGCCCTTCCCAGGTATCCTGCGTTGGATTGGACCGCGTCCGATCCCATCTGCATCTGCGCCGCAAATCCCCCAAAATTCCCCAAAATCCCTGGTTTTCGAGGATGAGCAGCATAGGATGAAATTCCTGTGTGCCGTCATCTCCTTGTGAATATCTCCGGGCTTTTCTCGGGATACTCTGAAAGTTCTGTGCTGCAACTTCTCTGGAAGTTACCTGCAAGTGGTCACGAGTGGGGAACAAGGGGAAAGACTCCTTGCAAAAGTGTTGCTTTCAGGGCGAGGAAGCGCAGTTGCACGCTATGCATAGCGAAAGGCAGCATACAGTGGAAGCACCTCACACCGAGTATTCCCATGAGAGTTCTTGTTTGCAAACACTCTAATTTGCTCAATCGAGCTTTCCTGCAAAGGGTCACGCGTGGGGAACAAGGGGAAAGGCTCTTGGCAAAAGTGTGGCTTTCAGTACGAGGAACCGTTTCTGCACGCTATGCATAGCGAAAAAGGATCATAGACTGGAAGCACGTTCCACCAAGTATTCCCACAAGAGTTCTTGGTTGCAAACACTCTAATCTGCTGTATCTCGCTTGCCTGCAAGCGGTCACGCGTGGGGAACAAGGGCAAAGGCTCTTTGCAAAAGAATTGCTTTCAGTGCGAGGAACAGCTTCTGCATGTTATTTATAACGAAAAGGAGCAAAGAGTGGAAACAACTGGCAGAAGTAATTCACAGGAGAGTTCCTGTTTGCAAATACTCTAATTTGCTCTATCTCGCTTGCCTGCAAGCGCTCACGCGTGGGGAAAAAGGGCAAAGGCTCTTTCAAGAAGTGCTTATCTCGCTGCGAGCAAGCGCTTCTGCACGCTATGTACAGCGAAAGACAGCACACCGTGGAAGCACCTTGCACCAAGTATTCCCACGAGAATTTTTGTTTGCAAACACTCTAATTTGCTCTATCTC
>NW_026633040.1:0-1020 GCF_030028575.1 Malurus melanocephalus
CGCCTCGAGGCGCTCCAGGAACAGCAGAGACAGGTCTGGAATTTGGGAATTTTGGGAATTTTGGGGAATTCTGAGAATTTTTGGCATTTTTGGGAATTTTTGGGCATTTTTGGGGATTTTTTTGTGGATTTTTTGTGATATTTTGGTGATTTTTTTGTGATTTTTTTGGTGGTTTTTTTGGTATTTTTTTATGTTTTATCAATTTTTTGGGTGGAATTTTGGGATTTTGGGAATTTTGGGTGAAATTTTGGGAATTTGGGTGGAATTTTGGGAATTTGGGTGGAATTTTGGGAATTTGGGTGGAATTTCAGGAAATTTGGGTAGAAATTTTGGGAATTTTGGGTGAAATTTTTGGATTTTTTGTGGAAGTTTTTGGTTTTGGATGGAACTTGGCAATTTTGGGTGGAATTTTGGGATTTTTGGGTGGAATTTTGGGGGATTTTGAGATTTTTTGGGGGGATTTTGTTGGGAATTTTTGGATTTTGGGTGGAATTTTGGGATTTCCAGCTGCTGGAGCAGCAGGAGGAGTTGATGAACAGGACTGGGGTGGGATTTTGGGATTTTGGGGGAATTTTTTGTGGGATTTTGGGGTTTTTTGGGGGATTTTTGTTGGGAATTTTTGGATTTGGGGATTTCGGGTGGAATTTTGGGTGGAATTTTGGGAATTTTGGGATTTCCAGCTCCAGGAGCAGCAGGAGGAGCTGATGAATGGAATTTTTGGTGGAATTTTGGGGTTTTTTTGGAATTTTTTGTGGGATTTTGGGGTTTTTGGGGGGATTTTTGTTGGGAATTTTTGGATTTGGGGATTTCGGGTGGAATTTTGGGTGGAATTTTGGGAATTTTGGGATTTGCAGCTCTGGGAGCAGCAGGAGGAGCCGACAAACGGAATTGGGGTGGGATTTTGGGGTTTTAGGGGGATTTTTTGTGGGATTTTTGGTTTTTTTTGGGGGATTTTTCCTGGAAATTCTTGGATTTTGGGGTTTTGGTGGGAATTTTGGGTGGAATTTTGGGAATTTTGGG
>NW_026633041.1:0-1033 GCF_030028575.1 Malurus melanocephalus
TCTCTGCAGCCCCGAACTTCGTTGTAGAGTTTGGAGGAGGAGACGGGAGCCAAGAACGAGGTGTAGGATTGGGGGATGGACACCCCATCCTCTAAAATTTGGGGAAAAAACACCGAAATTGGAAAAATTTAAATAAAAAAAGAATTCCATTAAAAATCAAAAAAAATTCCCAAAAAAATCCCACTTTTTACCCCAAAAAAACCCCATTTCCTGCCCAAAAATCCCCAATTTTCCCTCCAAAAAATTCCCATTTTTCCACCCAAAAATTCCCACTTTTTCTGCCCAAAAATTCCCAATTTTCCAAAAAAAATCCCATTTTTTCCACCCAAAAATCCCTTTATCCCCAAAAAATTCCCTTTTCCCCCAAAAAATCCCATTTTTTCCCACAAAATTCCCATTTTCCCCCATTTTCCTCCATTTTTTCCCATTTTTTTTTCTTTTCTCCCTCATTTTTCCTCCAATTTTCCCAGGGTTTTTTTTTCCCAAAATCCCCATTTTTTATCCCATTTTTCCCATTATTTTTCGTGTCCTTTCTCCCATTTTTTCCCATTATTTTTCTCCATTTTTCCCCATTTTCCCCCCATTTTTCCCATTTCTCCTCCATTTTTCCCCATTTTTTGGACTTTTTTTTCCTTTTCTCCCCCAAATTTTCCCCGATTTTCTTGGCGTTTTTTTCCCAAAATCCCCATTTTTTCCCCCATTTTTCTCCCTTTTTTCCTCGTTTTTTCCCCATTTTTTTCCCATTGTTTCCCCATTTTTTCCCATTTCTCCCCCATTTTTGTCCCATTTTTCCATCATTTTTCCCCATATTTTCCCCATTTTTCCACCGATTTTCACCATTTTTTTTTTATTTTTTTCTTTTTTCTTTTTCCCCATTTTTCCCATTTTTCCCATTTTTTCCCCAAATCCCCATTTTTCCCACCTTTCAGGCACCCTCGAGCCCCATCCAGACATTCCGGGCTCCGTTTTTTTCCCCATTTTTCCCCATTTTCCCCCATTTTTCCCATTTTTTTTTCTTTTCTCCCTCATTTTC
>NW_026633042.1:0-1044 GCF_030028575.1 Malurus melanocephalus
GAATTCCCAGAGCAGCTGTGGCTGCCCCTGGATCCCTTTGAGTGCCCAAGGCCAGGCTGGACATTGGGGCTGGGAGCACCTGGGACAGTGGGAGGTGAGGGAGTGGGAGGGGAAGCAGTTCCTACTTTCCAGCATTTCCCARTTTCCACCGTTTCCCATAGAGTGGMGATCTCCAGGGGCTGCTGRGGTGTTGATGTCCCTTCCCCATGGGAACGGCTCAAGGCCACAAAACTGAGCCTGAACCCCCAGGGGCTGCTGGCCCGGGGACAATCCTGTGATGGWGTCTGTGCTGGAATGGGAGCATCCCCAACATCCAGGGGGAAACTGAGTCCAAACAGCAGCTGGGCCTGGAGCCTGGAATAATCTGGGAGAGGATCCAGCAGTCCCAGCCTCCACCTCACAGTGACAAAACCCTAAATTTTGCGTGTCTGGGGGTCTCAGGGTCCTGACCTGACAGCAGGGTCCAGCCCCTCTGCTCAGTACCATCCAGGAAAACAATAACAACAACAAAAAAACAGAAAACCCCAAAAAAACAGAAACCAACCAAAAAAAATAAAAAAACCCACAACAAAAAAAGCCAACAAAACCCCTCAAAAACCAAAAACAAATCACCAGAGCAAGGAAAAATTTAAAAAGATTTCAGCTCACCAGTTGGTTTTCTTTTTCTCTTTTTTTTCCCCCCCAGATCTAAAATTGATTAAAATAAACCCAGGGATCTGACTGAGCTGTTTCTATTTAGGACCTGAATAAGGGCTTGTGAGCCCAAAAGCTGATCTGCTTTGGAGCTTTTTTTCCCCAACCATATCAGTTGCTCTAATAAAAGATCCGGCATCTCCCTGGCAGCCTCAAATCCCCCGGCTGCCACGATTCTGCACGGAAAACCTCCACCCCCGGCGCGGATTTCTGCTCGGCAGAGGAGCCACGAGGTCCCAGCTCACCCAGCTGCTGCTTTGCTTGGGAAAGAAAACCAGCAAAAAGCAGGAATTGGTGTTGGAACAGCTGCCTCCTTCTCCTGGGTGGTTTTTGGGGTTGGTGGTGGTGACC
>NW_026633043.1:0-1092 GCF_030028575.1 Malurus melanocephalus
TGTCCCCGCTCACCACCACGGCGGCCGCTGTCCCCGCGCAGGGGATCACGTGCCGGGGGTCGCAGGGGACGCCGCCGTCGCGGTGCTCCAGGAACCGCGCCACCCGCTCGGCCACCGGGCCCTTCACGTACTCCAGGTTGTAGGCGCCTGGGGACAGCGGGGGGACACGGATCGGTGCCCAAAATCTGATCCCAAAACTGATCCCAAATGTGACCCCAAAACCGGGATCTGATCCCAAATGTGACCCCAAAACCGGGATCTGTCCCTGGATCGGTCCCCAAATCTGATCCCAAAACCGGGATCTGTCCCTGGATCGGTCCCCAAATCTGATTCCAAAAGCGGGATCTGTCCCCGGATCAGTACCCAAATCTGATCCCTAATGTGACCCCAAAACTGGGATCTGTCCCTGGATCTGTCCCTGGATCGGTCCCCAAATCTGATCTCAAATGTGACCCCAAAACTGGGATCTGTCCCTGGATCTGTCCCTGGATCGGTCCCCAAATCTGATCCCAAATCTGATCCTAAAACCAGGATCTGTCCCCGGATCGGTCCCCAAATCGGTCCCCAAATCTGATCCCAAATGTGATCTCAAAACAGGGATCTGTCCCTGGACCGGTCCCCAAATCTGATCCCAAATGTGACCCCAAAACCGGGATCTGTCCCTGGATTTGTCCCCAGATCTGTCCCCAAATCGGTTCTGAAATCTGTAAAGGGACCTGTGCCCAGAGCTGGTGCCCATTCCCCATATCCCATATCCCATAACCCCAAATCCTATACCCCATATCCCAGTCCCATTTCCCATATCCCAAATCCTATATCCCATATCCTATATCCCATATCCCATATCCCATATCCCATATCCCAATCCCATATCCCAATCCCAAATCCCATATCCCATATCCATATCCCATATCCCATATCCATATCCCATATCCATATCCCATATCCCATATCCATATCCCATATCCATATCCCATATCCCATATCCATATCCCATATCCCATATCCCATATCCCATATCCCATATCCCATATCCCATATCCCATATCCATATCCCATATCCCATATCCCATATCCATATCCCATATCCAT
>NW_026633044.1:0-1070 GCF_030028575.1 Malurus melanocephalus
TTAATGTATTAAGCCATCATTAGTCAAATGCTCACAACATAAATGTCCTTACAATCTTTCAYGATCATTTAGTCCATTTTGAACTAGATTTTGCCCATCAATACCTCAGCCTGAATGTGAAAATGTTAGTGCAGTTAATAGAGAAAAACATAGAGAATGTATTTATTTCTATTTGTATTTGAATTCTTTTCACTTAGCAAACTGATTCTGGGTATAAGAAATTGAGAAACTTTCCAAAAAAAAGACTTTGTTTCCTGACATAGAAAAGTGCTACCATTTTTATCCATTAATGAGTACCTCTGTACATGTCAGTAGTAGTTTCCACTTTTTTATTTGTCACTTTTATCATATTGCTCCTCTTGTTTGGATATTGTTTTCACATGTATGCTTTCACCTCTTTTAACTCTACAAGTGTGTTCCTGTGTATTGTTAGTAATGCAGGACTTCTTCCCATAGCAGTCTTCAAATCCTGTAGTCCAGAAGGAATTGTTGAAAGCAGAGGAGGGAGCGTAATTGGATATAGGCAAATGGTTAAGTTTAAATGTTTTTTACTAAATAATTTGCTCCTACTCTTACAGTCTAATAATTTGTTTAATTTTCTTAGGACTATTCCTGAGCATTGTATTTCTTGGAAACAGACACAGGCCTTAGACCCAGTTGGAACTGCTTGGTAACCTTGGTCACCACACAAAAAATTATAAGCCAGGATTTGATTGCTGAAAGGAGTAAATGTTTCAGTTGCAAAGATCAGAAAATTAGATTTTAAAAGGATCTGGTCAGGGTTCAGGTTCATTTTTCCCCCCTTCTCTTTAATCCTGATACTGGAAATTTGGGATCGACTATGCACACCACCAAAGCACTCAATAATATATGAGGTTGACTTGGCTAGTACTTTCTGTATTCCTGCTGTTGCAGAGCCTGCAGGGCCTTTGGAACACAGTCTGTCTGGGTTTTGTGTGTTTATCGTAGTATTTCATGGCCCAAATTAAGAAAGAACCTTAGGTCACACATATGATAAGCATGTGAAGTAAATCATAGTGTCAGCAAATAAATAAATTTGAGAAAACTAG
>NW_026633045.1:0-998 GCF_030028575.1 Malurus melanocephalus
GTTCTGCTCCATCTCCTCGTAGAGCCGGTGCAGTTCCCGTGCACGATCCCGCAGCAGCAGTGCTGCCTGGCTGTGCCGCCGGCTCCAGGAGTGGAACTCAGCCTCGCTCACCTCCCTGCTGGCCAYGCACAGCGTCCTCAGCGTCTCCTCCGCGAAGCGCTGCCGGGGGGACACATCAGCACCCTGATCCCTCCCTGGGATCACCCTCACAGGACCGGGCATCACCAGAGACACTCCAGCGCCTGGGGATCCCTCTTGGAGCCCCAAATCCCCTCCCCAACCCTACAGCATCCCCATGAGTAACTTGGGATGGGGCTGGTCCATGCAGAAAGCCCAAGGTGGATTCCATGCCCACCTACCCCCTGTCCCATATGCAGGTGGGGCTCCCAGAGCAAGAGGAAGAACCAAAATCCCAAAGACAGAAGGAAGAAGAACAAAAATCCCAAAGACAGAGGGAGGAAAAACCAAAATCCCAAAGGCAGAGGGAGGAGAACCAAAATCCCAAAGACAGAGGGAGGAAAAACCAAAATCCCAAAGGCAGAGGGAGGAAAAACCAAAATCCCAAAGGCAGAGGGAGGAAGGGCAATAGGGGTGGATAGAGCTCCCAAAACAGGAGGAAGATCCAAAATCCTGAAGGCAGAGGGAGGAATAACCAAAATCCCGAAGGCAGAGGGAGGAATAACCAAAATCCCGAAGGCAGAGGGAGGAAGGGCAGCAGGGGACAGCAGGACACCTGGGCTGGGGTGGCACTCACGTCCAGGGCCCTCTCGGTGAGGCTCTCGCTGGGTCCCCGCTGCCGCAGCCTCTCCAGGATGACGCTGTCGGCRCCTTTGGTGTAGAGCCGGATAGTGCCCTGGGGGTCCCGCACTGCCACGGATGGGAAGGACACCTTAGGGACCCTCAGAGGTGGCTGTCACTCCTCACTGTCCCTGCAGGGTGGCCACGCTGGCCCGTGTTGGCCTCTGGAAGGCACCACAGGGCTCGCTGGTGCTTTCTCA
>NW_026633046.1:0-1084 GCF_030028575.1 Malurus melanocephalus
AAAAAAATCACAAAAAACCCCAAAATTTTGGGAAAACTCCCCAAAAAGTCCTGGGATCACACAAAACCACCAAGGATCGCCAAAAAAACCCGAAAAAATTGGGGAAAACCGGGCAAAAATGGCTCAAAATCAGGGAATCCGCCCCAAAATCATCACAAAAAAACCACAAAAAACCCCAAAATCCTGGGAAATCTCCCCAAAAAATCCTGGGAGGCCCCAAAACTACCAGGAATCCCCCCAAAAACCCAAAAAAATTGGGGAAACCCGGTGAAAATCGCCCAAAATCATGGGAATCTGCCCCAAAATCATTCGGGACCACCCTAAAAAAATCACAAAAAAACCCCAAAATCCTGGGAAAACTCCCCAAAAAAAATCCTGGGAGGCCCTAAAAGCACCAACGATTGCCAAAAAAACCCGAAAAAATTGGGGAAAATACGGCAAAAATCACCCAAAATCATGGGAATCTGCCCCAAAATCATTACCACCCTAAAAAAATCACAAAAACACAAAAATCCTGGGAAACCTCCCCAAAAAATTCTCAAAAATCCGAAGACCCCAAAATCCTTTGGGACCACCGAAAAAAGACACAAAATAAAAAAATTCTGAGAAACCTCCCCAAAAAATCCCCAAAAATCCCAGAAATCGTCCCCAAAATCCTTTGGGACCACCGTAAAAAGACACAAAAATGCAAAAATCCTGGGAAACCCCCCAAAAAAGTCCTGGGAGCCCCCAAAATCACGAAGGATCGCCAAAAAACCCCGAAAAAAATTGGGGAAAATACGGCAAAAATCGCCCAAAATCTTGGAGACCCCAAAATCATTCGGGACCACCCTAAAAAATCACAAAAATACAAAAATTCTGGGAAATCTCCCTAAAAAATCCTGGGAGGCCAAAACACTACCGGGTCTCCCCAAAAAACCTGGAAAAAATGGGGAAAACCCGGCAAAAATGGCCCAAAATCACGGGAATCTGCCCCAAAATCATTCGGGACCACCCTAAAAAAATCACAAAAAACCCCAAAATTTTGGGAAAACTCCCCAAAAAGTCCTGGGATCACACAAAACCACCAAGGATCGCCAAAAAA
>NW_026633047.1:0-1047 GCF_030028575.1 Malurus melanocephalus
ATTCTCCAGATTTTGCAGGAATTCTGATTTTTTCATGGAATAAGGCCAGGTTGGATGGGATTTGGAGCAGCCTGGGAAGGTGTCCAGAGGGTTGGAATGAGATGGGCTTTGAGGTTGTTCTAACCCAAACCATTTTGGGATTCTGGAATTCTGGGATTCTGGGATTTTGGGATTTTGGGATTCTGGGATTCGATACAGCTTGGGAAGAGACAACTTCCTGAATCATAAGGTGAGAAATACCAGAATTAAAAGTTGGGGACTGTTCCTTTGAATTTGAGGAGTGTGGGAGTTGTCTCTTTGTGGGGCCTTCCCAAATCCTGTGGGAAAACCTGTCCAGGGCTGATCCTGAGAACCCAAACCCCAGGCAGATCCTATCCATGATCCAAAGGAAAAATTTCTGAATTATAATGTGGAAAATTAATGGAATTAACAGAATTAAAAGTTGTGGATAATTCCTGTGAATTTGAGGAATGCAGGAGTTGCCTCCTTGCGGGACCATCCCAAATCCTGTGGGAAAACCCAAAGTTGGTCTGTAGCCCCCAAACCCCAGGCAGATCTTATCCATAATCCAAAGGATAAATTCCTGAATTAAAAAGTGAAAATTTTTGGAATTAATAGAATTAAAAGTTGTGGATCATTAATTTCAATTTGAGAAATACAGGAGTTGTCTCCTTGCAGGGCTGCCCCAAATCCTGTGGGAAAACCTGTCCAGGGCTGATCCTGAGAACCCAAACCCCAGACAGATCCTATCCATGATCCAAAAATTCCTGAATTATAATGTGAAAATTTTTGGAATGAACAGAATTAACAGAATTAAAAGAAATTAATTTTAATAAGTTTTTTTAATTAAAAGAATTAAAAGTTGGAGACCATTCCTTTGAATTTGAGAAGTGCAGGAGTCACCTCTTTACGGGGCCATCCCAAATCCTGTGGGAAAACCCAAAGTTGGTCTGTAGCCCCCAAACCCCAGGCAGATCTTATCCATGATCCAAAGGATAAATTCCTGAATTAGAAAGTGAAAATTAATGGAATTAAAATTGGGGACCA
>NW_026633048.1:0-1092 GCF_030028575.1 Malurus melanocephalus
AGTCAGAGGATGCTGGGTTTACAGCTGCTTTTCCTGTGAGCCCTGCTCTGCCAATATTTTCACACTCACTGTTTTCAACGCAGTTTAAATAGCTCGGAGATGCAATTAAAAAAAAAAAAATAATCAAAGCTTTCCCTTTACTTGTGTTTCACATTGCGAAAGTGGAGAGTAAGGATCAAAGGATCATTCTCTGCTGCTGCTGAAATAAAGCCTGAACATCGGGATGTTATTGTTGCCTTTACGGACACAGATTTCAAACCATGAGCGCTTCACGGGGCTGCTGCGATGAGAGTCGCGCTGATACCTCAAACCTGCCCTGCCCTCCAGTGGACTCTGCAGCCACACGGCTCGGCATTGCTGTTCAGCACTGCTGCTTGGCATTGCATTTCTGCTCGGCACTGCTGCTCGGCATGGCATTGCTGCTCGGCATTGCATTGCTGCTCGGCACTGCTGCTCGGCATTGCTGCTCGGCATTGCATTGCTGCTCGGCATTGCTGCTCGGCATTGTTGCTCGGCATTGCATTGCTACTCGGCATTGCTGCTTGGCATTGCTGCTCAACACTGCTGCTCGGCATTGCATTGCTGCTCTGCATTGCATTGCTGCTCTGCATTGCTGTTCGGCATTTCTGCTCGGCATTGCTGCTCGGCATTGCATTTCTGCTCGGCATTGCTGCTCGGCATTGCTGTTCGGCATTTCTGCTCGGCATTGCTGCTCGGCATTTCTGTTCAGCATTGCTGTTCGGCATTGCTGTTCGGCATTTCTGCTCGGCATTGCTGTTCGGCATTGCTGTTCGGCATTTCTGCTTGGCATTGCTGCTCGGCACTGCTGCTCGGCATTTCTGTTCAGCATTGCTGTTCGGCATTGCTGCTCGGCATTGCTGCTCGGCATTGCATTGCTGCTCGGCATTGCTGCTCAGCATTGCTGCTCAGCATTGCACTGCTGCTCAGCATTGCATTTCTGCTCGGCATTGCTGTTCGTCATTTCTGCTCGGCATTGCTGCTCGGCATTGCTGCTCGGCATTGCATTTCTGCTCGGCATTGCTGTTCGGCATTTCTGCTCGGCATTGCTGCTCGGCATTGCTGCTCGGCATT
>NW_026633049.1:0-971 GCF_030028575.1 Malurus melanocephalus
GCCTAATTTTAATTCTTGTAATGTGTAGAACAAAAAAAATCCCAAAAAATACATAAAAAGGAAAAACAAAAAAACAACAAAGCAAAAAGAAAAGAAAAAAAAAGAGAAAAATCCCCACCCAACATACAGATAAAAAGAAAAAAGAAAGAAAAAAAAAACAATAAAAAAAGAAGCTGCAGCGACTTTGCTTCTGACAAATTAGTTTCAGCCTCGCCAGGTAAGCAGATTTGCAGCCCTGAAGTGCCGCTGCAGTCTCCAGGGTGTTTTATCTCCGTTTCAGGAATCCTAYAGCAAAATCTGCTGGGGAAAGAGTAGCATTTGTGCGAGCAGGTAGGAAAATTGGCAGGTTGCCCGATCAGCAGCTTGGATTCCTTGCCAGGCTGGGCACAGCCGTAGCTTRTGTGCTGGTGCCTCCCCGTGCTGGAAAGGGGAGAAGCAGAAAACTCCAGCAGAAATRTCAGTTATTTCAAAGTTTTTATGTTAAATCAAACTGCTCCTTGATATCACAGAATCACAGGATGCCAGAATGGCTTGGGTTGGGGAAAACATTCATGATTGTGCAATTCATGGGCAGGGACGCCTTCCACTGTCCCAGGGTTCCCCCAGCCCCAATATCCAGCCTGGCCTTGGGCACTGCCAGGGATCCAGGGGCAGCCACAACTTCTCTGGGCACCCTGTGCCAGGGCCTCCCCACCCTTATTGTAAAGAAATTCTTTCAACATCATTTTAATTGATTTTTTTTCTCTTTCAATCCACTCCCCCTTGTCCTGACACAGGAGACCCAGCTGGAGAGTTTGTCCCATCTTTCCTATAGGTCCCTTTTAGGCCCTGGAAGGGTCTCAGAGGTGTCCCTGGAGCCTTTTCCTCTCCAGGATGGGCACYCCCAGCTCTCCCAGCCTGGCTCCAGASCAGAAGGACTCCCATTCTCCCTGTGGCCCCTCCCCGGAGCTGCTCCAAAATCTTATTGCTGA
>NW_026633050.1:0-994 GCF_030028575.1 Malurus melanocephalus
GAGTGACCCCTGAGTGACCCTGAGTGACCCTGAGTGACCCTGAGTGACCCTAAATGACCTTTCCATGACCCGAATGACCCCAAATGACCCCTGAGTGACCCTGAGTGACCCCAATGACCCCTGAGTGACCCCTGAGTGACCCCTGAGTGACCCCTGAGTGACCCCAAAAGACCTTTCTATGACCCCAAATGACCCCAAAATTATCTGAGTGACCTCTGAGTGACCCCTGAGTGACCATTGGGTGACTTTTAGGACTTTCTCATGACCCAAAATGACCCCAAATGACCCCTGAGTGACCACTGAGTGACCCTAAATGACCCCAAATGACCTGAATGACCACTGGGTGACCCCTGAGTGACCAATAAGTGACTATTGGACCATTTTTTGGACTTCCTGTGACCCAAAATGACCCCAAATGACCCCAAATGACCCCAAATGACCCCTGAGTGACCCTGAGTGACCCTTGTCCCCCCAGGCCTGCAGACCCTGGCCCTGCTGACCGTCCAGGCCCGTTACGAGCTGCGCGTGGAACTCGAGGATTTCGAGAACAATTCGGCCGCGGCCACCTACGGTCACTTCGCGCTGTCGCCGACGGCCGTCAGCCCCGAGGAGGACGGATACGCCCTGCACGTGGCCGGATTCGTGGATGGAGGGGCCGGTCAGTGAGTGACCATTCGGAAAAAGTCCCAAAAAAAAAAAAGAAAATACAAAAAAAGGAAAAATTCCCCAAAAAATCCGGTCAAAATTGCAAAAATCGCAAAAAAATGGGGTCAAAATTGCCAAAATCGCAAAAAAAAATCACAAAAAATCGCAACCAAAAAATTCTCCAAAATTGACCCAAAATCACCCTAAAAGTCCTTAAAAAATTTGTGAAAAAATTGACCCCAAAATCCAGAAAAATCAACCCAAAAATCCCGAAAAAAATCCCCATCAAAATCAACCCCAAATTCCCCAAAATTGCAAAAAATTTCTTGGTCAAAATTGTCAAAAAATG
>NW_026633051.1:0-1048 GCF_030028575.1 Malurus melanocephalus
GGGACAGGGACAGGGATCCATTAATGGGAGGGATTTGGGATTTCCTGTAGGATTTCAGGGATTTGGGGGTGGCTGTACCTGTTTTTGTTCTCCAGCTCCGCAATCAGCTGCCGCTGCTGCTTGTTGGCATCGAAAGTGAAAGGCAGCTCCGAGGGAGGGCGGGGCTGGGGGAGAAAATGGGGTTAGAAAGGGATCTGAGATTGTGGGAATGGGGTTAGAAAGGGATCTGGGACTGTGGGGTGGGAGAAAATGGGGTTAGAGAGGGATCTGAGATTGTGGGGTGGGGGAAAATGGGGTTAGAAATGGATCTGAGATTGTGGGAATGGGGTTAGAAATGGATCTGGGACTGTGGGAATGGGGTTAGAAAGGGATCTGAGACTGTGGGAATGGGATTAGAAATGGGTCTGAGACTGTGGGGTGAGAGAAAATGGGCTTAGAAATGGAACTGAAACTGTGGGGTGGGAGAAAATGGGATTGGAAAGGGATTTGAGACTGTGGGGTGGGAGAATGGGGTCAGAAATGGATCTGAGATTGTGGGGTGGGAGAAAATGGGGTTAGAAAGGGATCTGAGACTGTGGGGTGGAGGAGATTGGGGTTAGAAAGGGATCTGACACTGTGGGAATGGGGTTAGAAAGGGATCTGGGACTGTGGAAATGGGGTTAGAAATGGATCTGAGATTGTGGGGTGGGAGAAAATGGGATTAGAAAGGGATCTGAGACTGTGGGGTGAGAGAAAATGGGGTCAGACATAGCACTGATCCCATGGGGTGGGAGAGAATGGGGTCAGAAATGGATCTGAACCATGGGGTGGGAGAGAATGGGGTCAGAGATGGCACTGAGTCAATGGGATGGGGGAGAATGGGGTCAGAAACGGATCTGAGACTGTGGGGTGAGAGAAAATGGGGTCAGAAATGGATCTGAGACTGTGGGGTGAGAGAAAATGGGGTCAGAAATGGATCTGAACCATGGGGTGGGAGAAAATGGGGTCAGAGATGGCACTGAGTCAATGGGATGGGGGAGAATGGGGTCAGACATAGCACTGATCCCAT
>NW_026633052.1:0-1041 GCF_030028575.1 Malurus melanocephalus
CTGACCCCGATAATGAGTTAAAGGCGTCATTAAAATTCGGGCACCGCGGTTTACGAGAAATGGGCGTTTCCCAAAAAAAACCGCTTCGCTTTTGGATTTTGCCGTTTTTTACGAGACTTTGTGGCCCAATCGCTGCACAGTGTTTGGGATGGTGAAAGTTTGTTTACAGGGGACCAGGTGACAATGACAATCCCGGGAGTGGGTGGCATCCGTGCCCAGGGCRGGGATTGGAATGGGATGAGTTTTGAGGTCCCTTCCCATCCCAATTATCCCGGGATTCCGTGACGTGCCTGTGATTGCGGCACTGAATGAGACAGAGCCCGGTTTGGCGGGGTGGGAGGGTGACAAGAAGGGGGTCAGGATTGTCACCTCAGCGGCCACCACGGGCTGTGGCATCGTGGCAGGAGGGCACCGCTGTCCCCTGGTGTCGCTGCTGGCCATAAAATAACACAAAAAAACTCACAAAAAGAGGGTGGAAAAAAGAGAGAGAGAGAAGAAATTTATTGTTGCGAAATGTGCCGGTGCCAGGGCAGCTCCAGGGAGCAAAGAGGGAGTAAGGAGGGAGTAAGGAGGGAGCAGGGAAGGAGCAGGGAGGGAGTAAGGAGGGAGCAGGGAGGGAGTAAGGAAGGAGCAGGGAAGGAGCAGGGATGGAGCAAAGAGGGAGCAGGGAGGGAGCAGAGAAAGAGTAAGGAGGGAGCAGGGAAGGAGCAAGGAAGGAGCAAGGAGGGAGCAGGGAAGGAGCAGAGAAGGAGTAAGGAGAGAGCAGGGAAGGAGCAGGGATGGAGCAAAGAGGGAGCAGGGAAGGAACAAAGAGGGAGCAGGGAGGAGCAAAGAGGGAGTAAGGAGGGAGCAGGGACGGAGCAGAGAGGGAGCAAGGAAGGAGCAGAGAGGGAGTAAGGAAGGAGTAAGGAAGGAGTAGGGAAGGAGCAGCCGCTGTGAAAACTCTACACGGGCTCGTGTCTCACCACAGGCTCTGCTCGTTTCTCCCTCCTCAGCCACACTCCGCGCCCGCAGGACCAGGATTATTCCTCCAGGATGAGC
>NW_026633053.1:0-1057 GCF_030028575.1 Malurus melanocephalus
TCAAAATCCTATTTAGGGGAGATTTCAAGCACAGCTGTGACAGCACCATTTGCTGCCTGCCCTGATCAGAGACTTGATACCTTTTGCCCAGGCTCTTTCCCACCTAACCCAGCCTCCCAGTCTGAAYTTCTGCAGTCTCTGGAAGTAAAAGAAGAGCTTTAATTTCACTTCACATATTTTCAGTTTTATTGTATCATTTTCTGCGTCATCCTCCATAAATATACAATTTTGTTGTCATGGGCATATTCCCATGTCTCATTTTCCCATGCTTAATTGTGTATTTCCCAGGATAATTAAGGGGTATTTCCTCCTGGCCTTGCAGCACCTTAGAAGGGCTCCTTGCTGTGCTCAGGAGGCTTCTGGCAGATGTGTTTGGTAGAAAGTTGGGCATCCTGAGGATCTCTGGCCACTTGGCTCTTGTGAGGAGGCTCCCTTGGCTCGCCCTGTTGCACGTAGGAATTGCTGCTGATGTGCCACTCCTGCTTCTTGTCTTCCTCATATCCATTGCCCCCTTGCGAATCCTGTATGACTCTCTCTTGACACCGTGGTGTCTTCTCTGGCTGCAAGTTGGGCTGTTTCTTCTTCTTTTTCCTTCTTGAACATTTTACTCCCAGAGGCATTACTGTCATCATTGATGGGCTAAGTCACAGCCAGTAGCGATTACGACTTGGTCTTCTTTTTAAAAGAGTGTCTCAGGTTGATTTTTTGTGCCAATTTTGTTCTGTATTCCTTTTCTGTTGGCATAAACGCCCAAAAGATACACTGTATCTTTAAGAGAAACCCGGAAGAAGCCGCGTGGGCTGCTGGGAAAAGGCAGCGCGGGGGGTTTAAAAAGCCGGCGCTGCCCCGATTTGGGGCTTTTTCCAGCTCCGCTCTGGCTTAGTTTTCTCTCCGTGGGAGTCCTTCTGCTTGAGGAGCTCAGCGCAGTTACAATTGTTACAGTTTCGGCTGTTAGCTTCGGCAGCTTCTCCTCGGACCCCCCGGTCTGCCGCGCGGCTCCATCTCGTCCGGGAATTCCGGAAGGGAACCGGGCTGACAGCAGAAACACACCGAGTCC
>NW_026633054.1:0-1062 GCF_030028575.1 Malurus melanocephalus
GACACGGGGGGTCCCTGAACAAACGTCATCTGCTGCACCTGGGACAACTCAAAATCCTGCCACCAGCTCTGCTCTTCCTGGGACATCTACTTCTGAGACCACTTCCCCAGCTCTCACCACAACTACACCCACCACCACTGCATATGAGACAACCTCCCCGAATGCAGCTACATCGGCCTCAACTGCTGAACAAAGCACTGTGTCCACATCCATGACAATGGAATCCTCCACTGTGGCTGCGCAGTCAACATCTCGTCCTGAGACTACAGCTCCAGCCTCTTCCACTAGAGCAGAGACGTCTCCCTTTGGGACAACCTCCACAATCCTTTCGACCATGGAACAAACCTCCAGCTCCAAGACTGCATCCACCACTCCAATCCACTCCAGCACTGCTGGAACATCCCCTCTTGACCAGGTCACAACTCAAGCAACACAGACAACTGCAAACAAGGTGGTCCTTGCACAAACATTGTCCTCTTCTCCTGGGACAACTCAACATTCTGCCACCACCTCTTCTCTTCCTCAGGGCTCTACTCTCAGGACCACTTCCCTGAGTCTCACCACAACTGTACCCACCAGCACCCCGTGGCAGAGAAGCTCCACTGAGGCTGCTCCGTCAACCTCAACCGTTGACACCAGCACTGTGTCCACCTCCACGATGATGGAATCCTCCACTCCGGCTGCACAGACCACATCTCATCCTCACACTACGGCCCCAGCTTCTTCCACTAGAGCAGTGACGTCTCCCTTTGAGACAAGCTCCACAATCCTCTCAACCACAGAACAAACTTCCAGCCCGCAGCCTTCAGCCACCACTCCAGTGCAATCCAGCACTGCTGGAACATCCACTCCTGACCAGGTCACCTCTGAAACGACAGAGGAAACGCAAGCAACGACCACGGTCCTTGCAAAAACGTCGTCCTCTTCTCCTGGGACAAGTCCATCTTCTGCCACCACTGCGGCACTTCCTCCGAGCACTACACTGGAGATCACTTCCCCTGCTCTCACCACAACTACACCCACCACCACTGCATATGAGACAACCTCCCCGAATGCAGCTAC
>NW_026633055.1:0-983 GCF_030028575.1 Malurus melanocephalus
TATGGTTTTCATACATTTCAGTGGGAAGATTACATGTTGGAGGAAGTAGCTTTTTGATTTGAATGATCTTTCCTGGGTTGGAATGGAATTTAGGGCTTCAACAGGCTCAAGGGGAAGTCCAGTTCCATGGCTAGGTCAGAAAATCATGGAAATCTTCAGCTGGCACTCTAAGAGACTGAAATCATAAAGACCCCAGAGATTGTTCCATAGAGGATCTTCAAGCAAAATTTAGCTTTTCCCTTGAGAGAATTGGAATTTTCATTAAATCCTCATCTATGGCATTGTTCTTTCTCCTCTCCTTCCACAAAAAGAAGTTATCCTTTCTTTCCAGCTGTAATCTACACCTCAAATACAAACAGAAAAATTTTTTATTGCACTCCTACAAAAGTTACAAGAAAACCAAACATTTTTGAGCAGTTGTAGGACTGGAATCTCACTGGAATCATGCAAGAATGTGTAACTTTGCATCCAAGAAGGCTGCTTGCTGCTGTCCAGATATTCAGGGAAAATGACCATTTCCCAACACACAAGCTGAAGCCATGTCTCTAATTCAGTAATTGTTCAATCTAAACTGCTCTAGAAGTTTTCTCTTTGTATATTTACATGAAAATTGAAATGCTTTGTCAATCCATGGAAAGGCTTAAGGAAAAAATCCCTTTGAGTTTTATAAAATTATTTTTACATTAAATCCTGATGCTTCTGTGTAACTGCTCTTTTGGGGTTGGGGAGAAGAATTTGGTTTAGAGCTGCCAGTTGAAACATGAAGTATTTACATATAAAACTTGCTTCTTTAACTGGTTGTGATTTTCAGAGAGGCATCTGAAGTTTGCTGTGTYAGCAATTTGGTTTTCATACATAATTATTTATGTTATTCAGCAAGTCCTTCTTTTGCAATTAAAAGTGGTCTCTGAGTTTACCTGTCCAATATTCTGGCTGCTCTGGACAAGCAGTACAGAGAATTTGTAGCAGAGACAAGTGGACCT
>NW_026633056.1:0-1052 GCF_030028575.1 Malurus melanocephalus
CTGTGCAAAATGTAATTGGGTTTTTGCGTGCCATTAAGGTAATTAAAGGGCATAGATATGCCCTAATTTAGTTATATAAAGAATAGACAGCAGTATCTAATTAATGGATTAATATTTATTATACTCTTCAGAGAAAAAAGTTATCTTTAAAAAAAGTTAAGATCAACCACTGGTGGTATAAAAGTATATAGAGATTTTGACCCTTTTTCTCCTGCCACTTTTGATTTTCTTAAGTAACTAAGATATAACCTAATTTCATCAGTTTGGTTTTTTTTTTTTAATATAAAGGGTCATAAAACTCATTTATAAGATGTATAAAAAGCCATCTTGGAACTTGAATATATAAAAATATTACTCTCAAAAAAAAAAAAAAAGAAAGGAATGAAAAGCATTTGAGTTAGGATGCTAAAAATACTAAGGTAAAATTGAGAAATAAAGCCTTTAGAATATAAATAAATGCTTATATTAACGGTATCAAAGGAAACAAAAATAGTGGCTTGTGGAAACTGCTGCAAAGCTGTTGGTTGTGGTAAYATATCTATAGCAGTATGGCTCATTATTTCATTTAACTTCATAAAGTCTATGCATAATTTATTAGAAACTAATTTAGTCATGAATATAAATATTCTGCTGGTTGGAAAAAAATTCTTTATTATGCATATTTTGCAGCTCAACTTCCTTCTTCCTTGTTAAAATGTGCTATTATGGCACTTTCTTGCATTAACTTCTGACTGTATAATTATAAACCAGCAGGGACCATCAAAAGAAATCTCACAAGACCCAGGTTTGTGATACTTATCAACCAGGACATCTTATTTATAACCAAATAAGATATTGTAATAAAATTATAAAAGTTTCCTTTAGGTTCTTTCACTATATCTAATTCTGTGCTTCACAAAAATGCAGCTTTGTAGTTTCTCGTGAAAGCCAGAGTTTATTTTCAAAGTAAAAGCTGACATAAAATAAAACTGACTAAATGTGATTATAGTTCACATTTAGTTTGGCCTTCTACTATTAMATGCTAGGAAAGAAAAACCAAAAACTCAGAAAAA
>NW_026633057.1:0-990 GCF_030028575.1 Malurus melanocephalus
AGGGGACACAAATGTGAGACCCGGAGTGACCATGGCACCCCAAAACCCCACAGAGTGACCACAGACACAGCCCTGAACCGCGGCATCCCCTGGGGACAGGGAGGGGACAGAAATGTGAGACCCGGAGTGACCACGGCCCCCAAAAACCCACAGAGTGACCACAGAGTGACCACAGCCCCAAAAACCACACAGAGTGACCACAGAGTGACCACAGCCCCAAAAACCACACAGAGTGACCACAGACACAGCCCGGAACCGCGGCATCCCCTGGGAGGGACAGAAATGTGAGACCACAGAGTGACCATGGCACCCCAAAAACCCACAGAGTGACCACAGCCCCCCCAAAACCCCACAGAGTGACCACAGAGTGACCACAGCCCCAAAAACCCCACAGAGTGACCACAGAGTGACCACAGACACAGCCCTGAACCGCGGCATCCCCTGGGAGTGGACAGAAATGTGAGACCACAGAGTGACCACAGCCCCCCAAAAACTGCCAGAGTGACCACAGAGTGACCACAGCCCCAAAAACCCACAGAGTGACCACAGAGTGACCACAGACACAGCCCTGAACCGCGGCATCCCCTGGGGACAGGGAGGGGACACAAATGTGAGACCCGGAGTGACCATGGCACCCCAAAAACTGCCAGAGTGACCACAGAGTGACCACAGCCCCAAAAACCACACAGAGTGACCACAGAGTGACCACGGCACCCCAAAAACCACAGAATAACCCAAAATCCATGGTCCCGTCCCCGTGTCCCCTCAAAGAGGGTGGGGACGTTGATCATTGTCCCATCCCCATGATGTCCCCATGTCCCTGTCACCCCCCGTGTCCCTGTGTCACCTCAAAAGGGGCGGGTACGTTGACCATTGTCCCGTCCTCAGCGATGACCGTGGCCCCCCATGTCCCCATGTTCCCATGGTGTCCCCCCCATGTCCCTGTCACCCCCGTGTCCCAGTGTCACCTCAAAGGGGGCGGGGACGTTG
>NW_026633058.1:0-1068 GCF_030028575.1 Malurus melanocephalus
GGAGAATTCCTGTCGGGAATTGGGGTGGGAGGCTGGGAGTGCCGTCGGATTTGGGAGAAATTTAGAGGAAAATAACGTGGGTTTATGGAAAAGTTTAGAAGAAAATCCCATGGGTTTTGGGAGAAATTTAGAGGAAAATCCCCTGAGTTTCAGAAGAAATTGAGAGGAAAATCCTGTGAGTTTTGGGAGAAATTTAGAGGAAAATCCCATGGATTTCAGAAGAAATTTAGAGGAAAATCCCGTGGGTTTTGGGAGAAATTGAGAGGAAAATCCTGTGGGTTTCGGGTGAAATTTAGAGGAAAATTCTTTGGGTTTCTGGGAGAGATTTAGAGGAAAATCCTTTGGATTTTGGGAAAAATTTAGAGGAAAATGCTGTGGGTTTTGGGAGAAATTTAGAGGAAAATCCCATGGGTTTTGGGAGTAATTTTTAGGAAAATCCTGTGAGTTTTAGGAGAAATTAAGTGGAAAATCCCCTGGGTGTCGGGAGAAATTTAGCAGAAAATCCTGTGCGTTACAGAAGAATTTTAGAGGAAAATCCTGTGGGTTTTGGGAAAATTTTAGAGGATAATCCCATCAGTTTGGGGAGAAATTTCGAGGAAAATCCCGTGGGTTGTGGGAGAAATTTAGAGGGAAATCCTGTGGGTTTTGGGAGAAATTTAGTGGAAAATCCTGTGGGGTTGGGGAAAATTTTAGAGGAAAATCCCGTGGGTTTTGCGAGAAATTTAGAAGAAAATCCCATGGGTTTCAGGAGAAGTTTAGCGGAAAATCCCATGGATTTTGGGAGAAATTTAGAGGAAAATCCTGTGAGTTTTGGGAGAAATTTAGAGGAAAATCCTGTGGGTTTCAGGAAAAATTTAGAGGAAAATCCTGTGCGTTTTGGGAGAAATTGAGAGGAAAATCCCGTGGGTTTTTGGAAAATTTTGGAGGAAAATCCTGTGAGTTTTGGGAGAAATTTAGAGGAAAATCTCCTGGGTTTTGGGAAAATTTTAGAGGATAATCGCGTGGGTTTTGGGAGAAATTGAGAGGAAGATTGCGAGGGTTTTAGGAGAAATTTTTAGGAAAATCCTG
>NW_026633059.1:0-984 GCF_030028575.1 Malurus melanocephalus
CTGGGACCCCCCAAATGTCCCCAAAATATCCCCAAAATATCCCCAAAATATCCCAAAATGTCCTCAAATGTAAAAAAAATCCCCAAATGTCCTCAAATGGCCCCAAATGTTCAAAAAATGTCCAAAAAAAATCCCAAAATGGCCCAAAAGGTCCCAAAAATGTCCCAAAATGCCCGAAAATGTCCCCAAATGTCCCCCAAAAAAAATCCCAAAAAATTCCCAAATGTCCCAAAATGTCCCAAAATGTCCCCAAATTTCCGTACCCGGGCGCTCCCCCGGCAGTTCCTTCTCCAGCTCCAGGGGTTTGGACATCCTCAGTTCTGGGGGGCAAAAAAAGGGTCAAATCACCCCAAAATCACCCAAAATCACCCCAAAATCACTCAAAACGACCCCAAATCGGCTTCAAATTGCCCAAAATTGCTCAGAACGCCCCAAAATCGCCCCAAAATCGCCCCAATCTCTGCAAGTGACTCCAAACGGCCCCAAAATGACCCCAAATTTGCTCCAAATTGACCAAAATCCGCCCAAAATGACCCAAAATCACCCGAAATCTCCGCGGATCGACAAAAATCACCCAAATCGGCCCCAAAATCGCCCTAAAATCACCTCAAATTCCCACAAATCACCAAAAATCACGGAAATCACCCAAAACGCCCCCAAATTCACCCCAAAACATCAAAAAATCACCAAAAATCCTCTCAGAAAGTCCCCAAATCCCCCTCAAATTCCCCCAAAAATCCCAAAATCCTCCCAAATCCCCAAAATCTTCCCAAAATCCCTCAAAATCCCCCCAAATTTGCCCCAAAATCCCCCAAATTTCCCAAATTTCCCCGTTACCTCCGGGCGGGGGGGTTTAACCCTTTCCAGGACGATTTTTGGGGGAATTTTGGGATTTTTTGGGATTTTTTTTTAGGATTTTTTTGATTTTTCGGGATTTTGGGGATTTTTGGGGCGATTTTGGGGTTTTTCGGGGTCCCCGAGCGG
>NW_026633060.1:0-1045 GCF_030028575.1 Malurus melanocephalus
AGCGGGGACAGCGGGGACAGCGGGGACAGCGGGGAGCAGGGACAGCGGGGAGCGGGGAGCAGAGACAGCGGGGACACAGGGGACCGGGGACAGCGGACAGCGGGGAGCGGGGACAGAGGGGACAGCAGGGACAGCGGGGACAGCAGAGAGCGGGGACAGCGCGGACAGTGGGGAGCGGGCACAGCGGGGAGCGAGGACAACGGGGACCGGGGACAGAAGAGAGCGGGGACAGCGGGGAGCGGGGACAGCCCGGGCCGGCCCGGGAGATACCTTGGGGTGTTTGACCCTGTGCTGTGTCCCGGMGGATCAGCTCCGCGCAGCGCTGCCACAGCACCCCGGCCACATTCAGTGTTCCTCAGCCCTCGGGCTGTCCCCCGCCCCTCGGCTTCATGCGACCCCCAAGGACACGCCGGAGGTGCCCCTGAGGTGCCCCAGCCCCCCTCAGCATCCCGAGGGCACCCCAACCCCTGCCAGCTACTCCGGGTGTRTTACAGGAAACACCGCGCTGAAGGGTGAAAAATTGTCTCATAGTTGGGGACAGGGAGATGTGGATTTGGAGGACACAGCGGCTGCTGGAACACGCAGAAACGTTCCAGTTCGGTATGAAGGAAATAAGTTTTTTTGTCTCGAGCTGCCTCAAAATCCCCCCCGAGATTAGAAATCGGTGCTTTTGTGATTAAACTTCTTTCTCATCGCTGCTCATGCACGTTCAGTTCATTACAGCGCCTGAGGCAGGAGGGGCAAAGAAAAGTTGAGGGCGGATTTAAAATGGGGCATCTCTGAGTGTTTTTATAAAGTGGTCATTTTTTTACCAGGTTTGTGTTGTATTGAGTGCTGGCGGCTCCAAACCTGCACCCTGATTCCCACATGTTGATCCAATAAAACCCTCAGGGCCAGGCTGAAGGCAGCAGTGCGTTGGTGGGTGCTTTCTCACAGGTCTGTTCTTTATGCTGAGTTTGATTTCCCCAGCCGTAATTTAGGCACTGATGTCACTCATCAGAAACACGGAGTGAAAATTAAAGCCCACTTTAGAAAAGAAAAAACA
>NW_026633061.1:0-1044 GCF_030028575.1 Malurus melanocephalus
GAGCGTAGTCCCGCAGCAGCAGCACCAGAGCCCGCACCACGGGCACGCACGCAAACCTGGGATGGAAAAAAAAAAATTTAAATTTTTATAGAAAATTTTAAAATATTTTTAATGTAAATTTTTTATGTAAATTTTTAGTTAAAGGTTAAGGGGAAGGGTAAAGAGTAGCAGGAGCACCAGCGCCCGCACCACGGGCACGCATGCAAAACTGGCGTGGAAAAAAAATAAAAAAAATTTTAGTTTTTTTTATAAAATTTTAAGTATTTTAAACATATTTTTTAATATAAGTTTTTATCATTTAGTTAAAGGTTTAGGGGAAGAGTGAAGAGCAGCAGCACCAGCGTCCGCATCACAGGCACGCACGTGAACCTGGCATGGAAAAATCCCATATTTATATAAATTTTTTTATATTTTTATATGTATTTTATATGAGTACTATAAATTTTATGATATTTTATGTATTTTTACATAGATTTTTAGTATGTTTTATGTATTTTATAAGTTAACATATACTTAAATGTATATATTATGTTTTTTTATTATAATTTTCTAATATAATTTACTCAAAATTTTGTTAGCCACAAAATAAAGCAACGCCTTGACTTTCTAACGTTAAAAACAATAATTTTGGTTTTTCCCACAGTTTTGGCAGGTCCCAACCCCCCCCGGCCCCATGGCAGCCCCTCCTCACCGTTTCAGGTATTCCTGGAAGTTGAATTCCTTCTCCGACACCTGCACCGCCTGCTGCTGCTCCTCCTCTTCATCCTCATCCTCCTCCTCCTCCTCCGGCTCCTCGGGCTCGGCGGGCTCAGGCCCTGTGCGGGGATGTTTTCCCATTTCCATTTCCAGTTTCCTATTCCCAATTCCTATTTCCCAAAGTTTCCTATTTCCAATTTCCCATTTCCCCATTCCCATTTCTAAGTTTTCATTTCCCATTTCCTGTTTCCCATTTCCCATTTCCCAATTCTCCAATTCCCATGTCCCATTTCCAATTTCCCATTTTCCCATTTCTATTTCCAATTCCCATTTTTCCATTCCCCATTT
>NW_026633062.1:0-1090 GCF_030028575.1 Malurus melanocephalus
CAGGGTTAATTTCTCATTTTTGGGGATATTTGTCCCGGATTCCTGCTCACAGCCGGGGCTCGCTGTGTGCTGGTTGTTCAGGGTTAATTTCTCATTTTTGGGGATATTTGTCCCGGATCCGTGCTGACAGCCGAGGCTCGCTGTGGCCGAGCTGGTGCTGGTTGTTCAGCGTTTATTTCTCATTTTTCGTGATATTTGTCCCGGATCCGTGCTGACAGCCGGGGCTCGCTGTGGCAGAGCTGGTGCTGGTTGTTCAGGATTAATTTCTCATTTTTCGGGATATTTGTCCCGGATCCGTGCTGACAGCCGGGACTCGCTGTGTCGGAGCTGGTTCAGGGTTAATTTCTCATTTTTGGGGATATTTGTCCCGGATTTGTCCCGGATCCGTGCTGGATCCGTGCTGACAGCCGGGGCTCGCTGTGGCCGAGCGGTGCAGGGTTAATTTCTCATTTTTCGGGATATTTGTCCCGGATCCGTGCCGGATCCGTGCTGACAGCCGGAGCTCGCTGTGGCCGAGCTGGTACAGCGTTAATTTCTCATTTTTCGGGATATTTGTCCGGATCCGTGCTGACAGCCGGGGCTCGCTGTGGCGGAGCTGGTACAGAGTTAATTTCTCATTTTTGGGGATATTTGTCGGGATATTTGTCCCGGATCCGTGCTGACAGCCGGGACTCGCTGTGGCGGAACTGGTACAGAGTTAATTTCTCATTTTTGGGGATATTTGTCTCAGATTTGTCCCGGATTTGTCCCGGATCCGTGCTGACAGCCGGGGCTCGCTGTGGCGGAGCTGGTACAGAGTTAATTTCTCATTTTTGGGGATATTTGTCCCGGATTTGTCCCGGCTTTGTCCCGGATCCGTGCTGACAGCCGGGGCTCGCTGTGGCCGAGCTGTAGCAGGGTTAATTTCTCTTTTTTTTCTGGATATTTGTCCCGGATCCGTGCTGGATCCGTGCTGGCAGCCGGGGCTCGCTGTGGCGGAGCTGGTGCTGGTTGTTCAGGGTTAATTTCTCATTTTTGGGGATATTTGTCCCGGATTCCTGCTCACAGCCGGGGCTCGCTGTGTGCTGGTTGTTCAGGGTTAATTTCTCAT
>NW_026633063.1:0-1039 GCF_030028575.1 Malurus melanocephalus
GGGTCCGGCCGTGCCTCGGCCTCCTCATCCTCCTCCTCCTCCTCCCGCCCCGACTTCTGTCCCCAAAAACCGCCGGGGTCAGGGGTGTCCCCAAACCCGGGGTGTCCCCAAACCGGGGGTGTCCCCAAACCCGGGGTGTCCCCAAACTCGGGGCTGTCCCCAAACCCGGGGCTGTCCCCAAACCCGGGGTGTCCCCAAACCCCAGGGATGTTCCCAAACCCGGGCGTGTCCCCAAACTCGGGGCTGTCCCCAAACCCAGGGCTGTCCCCAAACTCGGGGGTGTCCCCAAACCGGGGGGCGTCCCCAAACCGGGGCTGTCCCCAAACCCGGGGGTGTCCCCAAACCGGGGCTGTCCCCAAACCCGGGGCTGTCCCCAAACCCAGGGGTGTCCCCAAACCCGGGGGTGTCCCCAAACCCAGGGGTGTCTCCAAGCCCCAGGGATGTCCCCAAACCGGGGGTGTCCCCAAACCCGGGGTGTCCCCAAACCCGGGGGTGTCCCCAAACTCGGGGCTGTCCCCAAACTCGGGGCTGTCCCCAAACCCGGGGGTGTCCCCAAACTCGGGGGTGTCTCTGGGTGTCCCCAAACCCGGGGGTGTCCCCGAGTGTCCCCAAGCCCCGGGAATGTCCCCAAGTCCCGCGGTCTCACCGAGAGGTCGTCGATCATTCGATCCTCGAAGGGCGGCTGCTCCCGGCCCAGCCACGAGAGCCGGTACGACTCCAGGAACATGTTACAGGCACGGTGCCTGGGGACAGGGACACGAGTGTCACACGAGTGTCACCCAGGGGTCACAGGTGTCACCCACAGGTCACGGGTGTCACCCACGGGCCACCCATGTGTCACCAGCAGAGCCGGTACGACTCCAGGAACATGTTACAGGCACGGTGCCTGGGGACAGGGACACGAGTGTCACACGAGTGTCACATGGGTGTCACCCACACGTCACGGGTGTCACCCACGGGCCACCCATGTGTCACCCAGCAGAGCCGGTACGACTCCAGGAACATGTTACAGGCACGGTGCCTGGGGACAGGGACACGA
>NW_026633064.1:0-1047 GCF_030028575.1 Malurus melanocephalus
CAGCTCCAGCTGCTCCTCCTGGGGTGGGCTCAGCAGGGTTGTCCCCAGGCAGATTGCCAGGTTGCTGCTGGTCATTCTTGTGCTGGACACATTCTGTGTGATGTCTCGCAGCAGTGACAGCAGCTGGCCAAGCAGGACCAGGTTTGCTGCAGGCAACTTCTTGGCCACCCTGAGGGAACAGAAAGGCAGTGTCCATCAGCAGGCCCGTCTTGCCCACAGCTGCCCCCAGAGCTGGCCCCAGGCAGGGGCAGCCGGCGCCGCAGCTGCGCAGCTTTGCGGGCGCTCTCAGCCGGCCAGGGTCAGGGCTCCCGCGCTCCCGCAGGAAGGATGTGGGCAATTGCTGGCCAGCTCCTGATTTCCCCCAAGGCCATGCCTGGGAAGGCATTGCCTGTGCACTGCCCCTAAATGGGACTGCCAGCCAGCAAGAGCAAGCTGCCAAAAAACAGCAATTTGAGGGCGTGTCCCCTTACAGGTGATTGCCAGGTTTCGAGCAGTTCCCGCTGCAGAGCTGGAAGCTGCTGCCCACACTTACCCTCGCAGTTCGCGGATCTTGTTTTCCGTGCTGGCCGTCTGCATCGCAGCCATCCAATCCTTGTACAGGTCACAGACGAGGAGCTTGGAGGGGATGCTTCTAAGGAAGTCCTACAATGCCAAGGGTTGACAGTGAGCTTTGGAGCACAGTGGCCCTGGCAGGAGCCTTTGCAGCTGCAGGGCACAAGGACTGACCTTGAGGATGACGGCCAGCAGCAGCACGGGCTGGCCAGCCATGTCCACAGGCCAGCCATGATCCAGGGCCTGCCGCAGCTCCTGAAGAGCTTTGGAGCTTCCGGCTCTTCTGAAGATGCCCTCAGTGCTGGGCCCTTGCTGCTTCAGKAYAKCCATCAGCTCCTGCAGAAGCGGGGGAAGGGACTTGTGTGAGTTGCTGCCCTGTAAACAGAGCAGCGCTCGGGGTCAGAGCTCTGGCCCAGTCCGGGCTCCCTGCCTCCTGCTGGCAAGAGGCCGGGAGCAGGAGCCCGAGGCACCGCTGAGGAGCACAATGGCCCCTGG
>NW_026633065.1:0-1037 GCF_030028575.1 Malurus melanocephalus
CCCAAATTTTCCCAAAATCTCGGTGTTTTCCCCCAGAGTCTGGAGGGCAGTCTGTCCAAAGCCGCGGTGTTCCTGGCTTCAATGTCCCCAAATTTTGTGCAATTTTTTCCCAAATTTTCCCCATTTTTTCCCCTTTTTTTCCCCTAAAATTTCCCAAATTTTCCCAAAATCTCGGTATTTCTCCCCAGAGTCTGGAGGGCAGCCTGGCCAAGGCCGCCGCGTTCCTCTCCCGGCGCTACGAGCGCCTCTCCCGTCCCTACACCGTGGCCTTGGCCTCGTACGCGCTGGCGCTGACCGGGGACCTGCGCAGCGAGAAAGTGCTCATGAAAAAATCCAAAGGTGATTTTGGGGTGAAATCCGGCGATTTTGGGCAATTTGGGGGGTTTTGGGTCAGAAAATGTGGTTTTGGGGTGAAATCGGGGGATTTTTAGGGTGAGTTCAGGGGATTTAGGGGTGGATTCAGGGGGTTTTGGGTTCTCGTGAAGGTGCTCATGAGGAAATCCAAAGGTGATTTTGGGGTGAATTCAGGGGATTTTGGGCAATTTCAGGGGTTTGGGTCAAAAAATGTGGTTTTGGGGTGAATTCAGGCAATTTTGGGGTGAATTCAGGGGGGTTTTGGGGTTAGAAAATGTGGGGTTTGTGTTCTCCTGAAGGTGCTGATGAGGAAATCCAAAGGTGATTTTGGGGTGAATTCCGGCAATTTTGGGCAATTTGGGAGGATTTTGGTTCCAAAATGTGTTTTGGGGGTGAATTCTGGTAATTTTGGGGTGAATTCAGGGGTTTTTTTGGTGGATTCATGGGGTTTTGGGGTCCGGAAAATGTGGGTTTGTGCTGTCGTGAAGGTGCTGATGAGGAAATCCAAAGGTGATTTTGGGTTGAATTCCAGCGATTTTGGGGATTTTTCTCCCCGCCAATTTTTTGGGCCGAATCCACTCAATTTTGGGGGTAAAATCCCGGGATTTTGGTGTTTTTTCAGGCGGCACCAGCTGGGAGGAAAGGGGGGTGATTTTGGGTTCTCTGAGGTGATTTTGAGTTCT
>NW_026633066.1:0-977 GCF_030028575.1 Malurus melanocephalus
GGGGGACCCAAAATTGAGGGAAAATCCCCCCAAAAATTTAAAAAATCCCCAAATTTGGGGAAATTCCTTAAAAAAAAAAAAATTGAGGGAAAATTCCCCAGAAAAATCGCCCAAAAAATCCGAAAAACATTCTTCAAAAAAAATCCCAAAAGAAATCCCAAAAAAACCCCAAATTTGGGGAAATTCCCTCAAAAAAATGCACTTTCACCCCCAGGGGTCCCAAAATTGAGGGAAAATCCCTAAAAAAAAAAAAATCCAAAAAAAATCCCCCAAAAATTCCCAAAATTAGGGAAATCCCCCAGAAAAATCCCCAAAATTTGGGGAAAAACCAAAAAAAAATTCACCAAAAATGGGGGAATTTTGCCCCAAAAATTCCCCAAAATTGGGAAAATCCTCCTAAAAACCCCCAAAATTGGGAAAATCCACCCAAAAATCCCCCAAAAGTGGGGAAAACCCCAAAAAAGAAAAAAATTGGGGAAAAATATAAAAAAAAACAAAACAAAACAAAAAAAATCCCAAAAATTTGGGCAAATCCCCCCCCAAAAAATCCTAAAAATCCTCAAAAATTGCAGAAACTCTCAAAAAAACCCCAAAAATTTGGGAAAAACAAACAAAAAAAAAATCACCAAAAATTGGGGAAAATCCCCCAAAAATGGGAATGGGAGGGGTCGGGGGAGGTTTTGGGATTTTCCCAGATTTTTTTTATTTTCCCCGAATTTTTTGGATTTTCCCGGAATTTCTGGATTTTCCCGGAATTTTTTTTTATTTTCCCGGTATTTTTGAGGTTTTCCCAGAAATTTTTGGGTTTTCCCAGAATTTTTTTGGTTTTCCCAAATTTTTTTTGGTTTTCCCGGAAATTTTTGGGTTTTCCTGGATTTTTTTTTGGATTTTCCCAAAATTTGGGGGGTTTTCCCAGAATTTTTCAGATTTTCCCGAATTTTCCAGATTTTCCCAGAATTTCTTTGGGCTTTTCATGG
>NW_026633067.1:0-1035 GCF_030028575.1 Malurus melanocephalus
TGTCCCCTCTCACCCCCCTGCTGTCCCCGCCGTGTCCCCGGTTGCGGTGGCGCTGTCCCCGAGCCCCAGTGAAGCCACCAGGTCATCGACATCGTCCCCAAAGGTGACACCGGGACGGGACGGGGCCGGAGCTGGGGGGGAGAATGTCACCGAGGGGACATCCCTGAGTGTCACTGAGGGGATCGGGGACATCCCTGGGTGTCACCGAGGGGATTGGGGACATCCCTGAGGGGATTGGGGACACCCCTGAGTGTCACCAAAGGGATTGGGGACACACCTGAGTGTCACTGATGGGATTGGGGACACACCTGAGTGTCACTGAGGGGATTGGGGACATCACTGAGGGGATTGGGGACATCCCTGAGTGCCACCGAGGGGACTGGGGACATCCCTGAGGGGATTGGGGACACCCCTGAGTGTCACCAAGGGGATTGGGGACATCCCTGAGTGTCACCAAAGGGATTGGGGACATCCCTGAGTGCCACCGAGGGGATTGGGGACATCCCTGAGTGCCACCGAGGGGATTGGGGACACCGCTGAGGGGATTGGGGACATCCCTGAGGGGATTGGGGACATCCCTGAGTGCCACCGAGGGGATTGGGGACATCCATGAGGGGATTGGGGACATCCCTGAGTGTCACCAAAGGGATTGGGGACATCCATGAGGGGATTGGGGACATCCCTGAGTGTCACCAAAGGGATTGGGGACATCCCTGAGTGTCACCGAGGGGATCGGGGACACCCCTGAGGGGATTGGGGACATCCCTGAGTGTCACCGAGGGGATTGGGGACACCCCTGAGGGGATTGGGGACACCCCTGAGAGGATTGGGGACATCCCTGGGGACATCTCCAGGTGTCAGTTTTGACCCCATTGAACGGGGTCTGATCCCATTGAACGGGGTCTGATCCCAATGGGAACGGGGTCTGATCCCAATGGGAACGGGGTCTGATCCCAATGAACGGGGTCTGATCCCATTGAACGGGGTCTGATCCCATTAACGGGGTCTGATCCCAATGAACGGGGTCTGATCCCA
>NW_026633068.1:0-987 GCF_030028575.1 Malurus melanocephalus
TCATTGAAAATTCAATGATAAATCGTTGAAAATCCGCCCGAAAATCAACGAAAATTCGCTGAAAAATCGCCGAAAATTCGCCGAAAATTCAACAAAAAATCGCCGAAAAATCCCCAAACCGCCCCCCCAAAAAAAAATCACGAGTCCAGCTCCAAGCCCCGCAGTTCCTCCTCCAGCGCTTTTCTCCTCGCCAGCTTCTCCAGCTGCTCCTTGGTGGGCTGCGGGAGCCCCCCGCCCTCCAGGCGCTGCCGCAGCTCCTCCACCTGCCTCAGCTTCTTCCTCAAGCTCTTAATCCGCCGGYTTTTCTCCGAATTCCCCGAATTCCCGGCATTTTCCGCGTTTTTTTGCCCTCCCTCCCCTTTCCCCGAGGTCCCTCCTCCTGCTCCTCCTCCTCCTCCGATGTCGCCGCCTTTGTCGCTGTCCCCTCCTCCTCCTCCTCCTCCTCCTCCTCCTCCTCCCCCAGCTCCGCTCACGGCGATTTTTTCCAGCGCCGCGCTCAGTCCGTCCCCGTCCCCGCTTTCTTTTTCCCGATCTTTTTCCCGATCTTTTTCCTGTTTCCTTTTTTCCTTCCTTTTCAGGTTTCTCCGGGCTGCTTTGGACAGCCCGCTCGGTACGGGAGGGGGGTCGCTGCCTTCGTTCCGGCCGGGGGTCCCGCGGGATGATTGGGGAGGGGTCGGTTCAGGGTTTAAACCCGGGGGGAGTTCGGGTTTGCTCCGGAAAAATTTCACGTATTTGTTCTCGTAGCTGCGGGGATGGGGAAGGAATGGGGGGGAAAAAGGGGTCAGGGGGGGTTTTGGGGGGTCCTGGAGGGATTTGAGGGGATCCTGGAAGGGTCGGGGTGGTCCTGGAGGGGGTCTGGGTGGGTTCTGAAGCCATTTTGGGGGAGCAGGAGAGATCCAGGAGAAAATTTGAAGGGTCTGTGAGAGTCCTGGAGGGGTTTTGGGGGCTCCTAAGAGGATCCAGGAGGGGATTTGAGGGGTCTGGGGG
>NW_026633069.1:0-1025 GCF_030028575.1 Malurus melanocephalus
AAAAAAAAACCAAAAAAACAAAAACATTCCTCATCCAATGATTGTATTTTTTAAGGGGGAAAAAAAATCCTTGAATTTGGCTTCTGAATTCCAGAAAAAAATGCTGGAATTTGAACAAAACCTGCTGTTCCTGGCTTTGCTCCGTGCGTGTAATATAAGCTTCATGAAAAAAGAAAAATAAATTTGCTTTTTTTTGTCAGATGCTCTGTCTGTGCTGTCTGTGACATCAGGGGTTGGGAACRTCCCAAATTCCTGGAATTTTACACCTGGAGTAGCCCGAATTCCTGGAATTTTAGACCTGGTCGAGGGTTGGCTGAGAGCTCGGGTGGTTTGAGTGGGTTTGGGGTAAATTTGAGGTAAATTCAGGGTGAATTTGGGGTAGATACAGGGTAAATTCAGGGTGAAAAATGGGTGAGATATGGGGTAAATTCAGGGTGAATTTGGGGTAGATATGGGGTAAATACAGGGTAAAATCAGGGTGAAAAACGGGTGAAATTTGGCAGAAAATGGACACCCCTCTCCCATGTTCCAGCAGAGATCAGCGATTTTGGGGAACCCAAAAAAACTTTGCAGAGGTGTCCCTTCTTGGGGTCACTAAGCTGTCCCAGCACAGGTGTCCCCTTTATCTGTCACAGGTGTCCCCTTTGTCCCATCACCGGTGCCACCCCCATGCCAGTGCAGGTGTCCCCTTTACTTGTCACAGGTGTCCCCTTTTACTTGTCACAGGTGTCCCCTTTTACTTGTCACAAATGTGCCCTTTACCTGTCATAGGTGTCCCCCTTGTTCCATCACCAGTGCCACCCCTATGCCAGCACAGGTGTCCCCCTTGTCCCATCACGGGTGCCACCCCTTTACCTTGTCACAGGTGTCCCCTTTACCYGTCACAGGTGTCCCCTTTACCGGTGGGACAGGTGCCCCCGTGCCCGGTGCCGCTGCGGGATGGGAGCCCCGTTATTGCAGCCCTGCAGAGCTCCCGGAGCCTCCCGGGCTCGGTGAATGCCGGGCAGGGCCGGGATGTGCCCGGG
>NW_026633070.1:0-1039 GCF_030028575.1 Malurus melanocephalus
TTTCCCTGCAGGTGCAGTTCCAGTTTGTGCTGCTCACTGACACCCTGTACTCCCCTCTGCCCCCGGAGCTTTTGCCTGTGGAGCCGGAGAAGGGCCGGGAGCGCCGGCCTTTCCCCCGCACGGTGGTGGCTGTGGAGGTGCAGGATCTGAAGAAYGGAGCGACACATTACTGGTCCTTAGAGAAGCTCAAGTATGTACACAGCACTGGGAATCAAAGTCCTTATGTCCAAGGAACTTCACTGTAACGTTTTCCCCTTGCTGTTCCTTATCTGTTCTTGTTTTTTCTCTCTGTCCTCCCTAACTTTCTAGACAGTTCTAAATATCAGCTTTCCAGATTCTTTGAACAAGTGCACTTTTCTCTACCTTCTCGCCTCACCTTAACATTGAATTTTTGTAATTTGAGCTTAGACTTATCTTTTAAATCTAGTAAGACTCATCATAGCTCATCTCTCTGCATTAGTTCTTTTTCAGTCCTTTCATTGTAATAATTTCCTTGCCAAAGTGTGTAATGGAATAAGTTCACTTTTGAATGAAAAAGCCAATGGTTCTAGAGAGGAATGCAAAGAGATGCTGAAATTACTCAGCAGCATGGTCTCCTGTGAAAAAGGAAGCAAAAAATATGCCAGAATTAGATGTGAAAGAGGAATATTTAGAAGCTGGATTGAAATCCAAGATTTATATAAGCTTCTGCAGTGACCTTGCCTTGTGCTTAAGAAGACTTACCCAGCCAGATTTTCCCCAGAATCTCTTTAAGTTTGGGGAATTAGTGAGGCACCAAACTTAGGTGTGATTTGGTCCAGCTGGAGTCAGTGAGGTGCACACCCCACTTTGTGTTCTCTGCCTGTATTTTCATTCTCTCTGAAGTTTCTTTTGCTGCTCTGTCCATCCCCAGGCAGAGGTTGGAGCTGATGCGGGAGATGTACGACCGGGCAGGGGAAATGGCCTCCAGCAGCCAAGAGGAGCCGGAGAGCGCCATGACCGGCAGCGACCCCTTCTACGACCGCTTCCACTGGTTCAAACTGGTGGGCAGGTAGGGCAC
>NW_026633071.1:0-1089 GCF_030028575.1 Malurus melanocephalus
CACATGCAGGAAGATTTTGTAATCCACATAGGAATTCCAGGAGCCCTCGTTCTGCACGCGGGGATCCTGCACTCGCACCGTGGTCAGTTCCTGGGGACAGCACTATGGGGTCAGGGGGCTCTGGGACAGGATCCACCCCATTCCCGCTGTCCCAGCTTCCAGAATGGCACTGGCACCTCCAGACATTCCCATTCTATCCCATCAATCCCAGCCCATCCCATCCCCATTTCCATCCCCATTCCCATCCCATTTCCATCCCGTTCCCATCCCATTTCATTCCCATTCCCGTTCCCATTCCCATTCCCATTTCCATCCCATTCCCATTCTCAGTCCCATTTCCATCTCATCCCATTCCTATTCCCATTCCCATCCCATCCCATCCCATCCCATCCCATCCCATCCCATCCCATCCCATCCCATCCCATCCCATCAATCCCATCCCATCCCCATTTCCATCCCGTTCCCATCCCATTCACATTCCCATTCCCGTTTCCATCCCATTCCCACTCCCGTTTCCATCCCCATCCCATTCCCATCCCATTCCCATTCCCATCCCATCCCATTCCCATTCCCATTCCCATTCCCATTCCCATTCCCATCCCATTTCATTCCCACCCCATTCTCATTCCCATTCCCAATCCCATCCCATCCCATTCCCATTCCCATTCCCAAACTGGGAAGGTTCTCACTTCCTCTTGGTTCTCCAACATCCTAAAGCCAGAGCCCAGCGAGAAACATCTGGGAAAAAAAAACCCCAAAAAAATGGAATTCAGAGAGAGAATTTGAGGGATTTTTAAGGGTTTTTTGAGTATTTTTAAGGGTTTTTTCAGGGTTTTTTCAGGGTTTTTTAAGGGTTTTTTGAGGGTTTGTTGAGGGTTTTTGAGGGTTTTTAAGGGTTTTTTGAGGGTTTTTTGAGGGTTTTTTGAGGGTTTTTTGAGGGTTTTTTTGAGGGTTTTTTGAGAGTTTTTTGAGGGTTTTTTTGAGGGTTTTTTGAGGATTTTTAAGGGTTTTCTAAGGGTTTTTTGAGGGCTTTTTGAGTTTTTTTTTGCCTCGTCCCATCCCATTTCCCCCCTGCCCCTCACGGGTTTG
>NW_026633072.1:0-1077 GCF_030028575.1 Malurus melanocephalus
ACAAGTAACACTGGTAACCACAAATTTCCCAGATCAGTTTATGTTTTGGGCAAACCTCACCATAGCATGGACAGGCAAGGTAGCAATGTGCCCTGGAGCAACCAGCAGCAACTTGAATTTCCCAGATAGTGACTGTGAGAGTGTGGGTTAAAATTCCTCTCCTTTTGTTCCCTTTCTTTGGGAATTTTTTCTTCCCCCATTTGTTGCTGGGATACATTAATAGCCGAGTCATCCTGTTAATGGCTGGATGATTAAAAAGACAATGATACCTATGCCACACCCTAATGGTCGGTTGGAGAGAGCTTTTGTGTGGTGGGGGGGATTGCGAGTTTGATTTTTTCGCGGCTTGGAGAAGAGGGGGCTCCTGCTTGCGGCACCGTGGTTTTCTCTCCTGTGTCTTGCCGGGGATCCCAGCTCCAGGGGTGAATTCTGCTCCATCCCGTCTCGCAGCCGCGGGATTCCTGCTCGTCTCTTTGCCGTCCTGGGTTTCTTGCTGTCCAGAGGAGCACCGAGTTCGGTGTTTCTGCTGTGAGTTCTGCAGAGAAACTTTTCTCCATCCACCTCTGCCATTTTGTGTCAATCATTGGCGCAGCGGGAGATCTGAGCCAGCCGGGACCCGCGCCACAGCGCCCCCTGCAGCCCCGGGGGAATCATCGCACCCGCCCTGCCCGGCCGGGAGCAACAGCGCCCTCTGCCAACGGAACTGTAACTGCACCAAAGGGGAGGCTGTGTCTCTGTAAGGCTGTCACTGGGTTTGGGACTGGGCTGGTTGTTGCTATTGTTATTGTTACTTGTTTCACCTTGTTATATATACATATATAGTAGTAAAAACTGTTATTCCCTTCTACCCATACTCTTGCCTGAAACCCCGTGATTTTTTTTTTCAAAGCTATAATAATTCAGAGGGAAGGGGGGTCATATCCACCACTCCAAGGGGGGTCCCTGCCTTCATTAGCAAATACCTGTCTTTCAAACTGGGACAGAGAGTCTGAAATCTGATGGGTGGGGCAGGATAACGGTGGAAACGGAATGGAAATGGGACAGGTAAAGAGAAAATACACATCTGTGGGACATAGG
>NW_026633073.1:0-1089 GCF_030028575.1 Malurus melanocephalus
CATTCCCGCTGATCCCATTTCCCCACAGGCATGGGGGCAAGGATTGCTATTGTTCTCGGGGCTCTGTGACCCCATTACCACTTACCACGCTGACCACATTCCCACTGACCCCGCTGACCTCAGTGACCCCATTCCCACTGACCACGCTGACCCCATTCCCACTGACCCCATCTCCCCACAGGCATGGGGGCAAGGATTCCATCTTGTGATCCCATTTCCCCAATTTCCCCCATTTCACCACAGACACGGGGGTGAGGATTACGTGTTCTCAGGGCTCTGTGACCCCATTCCCATTGACTCCATTCCCAGTGACCCCACTGACCCTTCCCACTGCCCCCATTGACTGTGACCCCACTGACCCCATTTCTCCTATTTCCCCTGACCCCATTTCCCCATTCCCCACAGACACGGCGGTGAGGATTACGTGTTCTCGCTGCTCACCGGTTACTGTGACCCCATTGATCCCACTGACCCCATTGACCCCACTGACCCCATTTCCCTAATTTCCCCCATTTCCCCACAGACACGGGGGCGAGGATTACGTGTTCTCGCTGCTCACCAGTTACTGTGACCCCATTGACCCCATTGATCCCATTCCCACTGACCCCATTAATTTCCTCACAGACATGGCGGTGAGGATTACGTGTTCTCGCTGCTCACCGGTTACTGTGACCCCACTGACCCCATTCCCACTGACCCCATTTCCCCCATTAATTTCCCCACAGACACGGCAGTGAGGATTACGTGTTCTCGCTGCTCACCGGTTACTGTGACCCCATTGATCCCACTGACCCCATTGACCCCACTGACCCCATTTCCCCTGACCCCATTTCCCCCATTCATTTCCCCACAGACACGGCGGTGAGGATTACGTGTTCTCGCTGCTCACGGGTTACTGTGACCCCACTGACCCCATTGACCCCACTGACCCCATTTCCCTAATTTCCCCCATTAATTTCCCCACAGACACGGCGGTGAGGATTACGTGTTCTCACTGCTCACGGGTTACTGTGACCCCCCCGCGGGGGTCTCGCTGAGGGAGGGGCTCCATTACAACCCCTATTTCCCGGGCCAGGCCATCGGCATGGC
>NW_026633074.1:0-1089 GCF_030028575.1 Malurus melanocephalus
CAGTCTGCATCAGATGACACATTGAAGCTAGTAGTAAATTGTAAAAATAAGCTTTACTTTAAAATATGGTTTTGTCTTCAGACATGATACTGCTCCTCAACATGCCATAATTTCAAACAGCCCCATCTTTTATGCCAAGTCTATGTTTAGACCCATCAAGTTATTCTTTGTTATAATGTACATATATTACTTGGTACTAAATTTATTATAGATTGGTTATATATTTTTTTAAGCTTTTCATGAAAAACTCTTTCAACAGGTGAGATTTTGGTACTGGTTATCTCAGGATTCCCAGCTTTCTGTCTTTTAAGAGAACTGCATTAAATGGAAGTCTGGAAAAATTACATGACATTTCAGGGTTGCCTGAGATGAATTGGGCAAAAGTAAATCTACCTGTAGAAAGTGGGGCTGAGGAACTACCTTTTCAGGTAATGAGAAATCACATTTACATTGTTTTCAAAAAGCTGTTTTGGTTTGACCTTTGAATTAATTTACTTTAAAAGATGAAATATAAATAGAGAATTCCTCTTTTTTAAAGCTCATATGGAAAATAATTTAGCTTTTTCCATAGGTACATCTATTAAAGCATAGTCATTGCTTCAGTATTCTAAGAATTAGAATAACTTTTTGTAACAAACATCAAGGAAATTTAAAGGTTATTTAGTTCTAACCACCATTAGTAAGGACACCTTATGTAACCAGGTTGCTCAGGTTCCTTGTAAATAGTCCCCCTCCATCTTGGACTGCTGCCCTCTTGATGGGACCATGCAAACACTTCTTTATCCACCTAATAGTCCATCCATTAAATCCACCTCATTCCAATTTAGAGAAGGATGTTGGGGGGGGCATGTCAAAGGCTTTGCAGAGGTCCAGATAATTGCCAAATGTATCCCTTCACAGATGCAGTCACTCCATCATGGAAGGCCACTGGGTTGGTCAGGCAGGTTGCCCTAGTCGAAGTCATGCTGGCGGTCTCGAATCACCTCCCTGTCCYCCATGTGCCTTAGCATAACTTACAGGAGGGTCTGCTCCCTGATCTTCCCAGCACAGAGGTGAGACTGACAGTGCAGGTACTCCAATTTGTGATCA
>NW_026633075.1:0-1089 GCF_030028575.1 Malurus melanocephalus
GCCCCACAGCAGCAAGGGAACACAGAACAGGTCTGGCTGGCTTGGCCTCTGGTGGGCTACCTGAGAGGTCCAGCTGATCTTGACTTGTAAAGGGCAACTTCTCATCAGCCCCTGAAGCTTTGTGGCTGTTTGCTCTCCTTCTTATGGGAAAGAACTGTCCATCTTTCCAGGTGCCCATGGCCAAAAATTATATTCCCCATAAAAATTCCTTTTGTCCAAGGGTTTCTCCCAGGAAAAAGCTGCCAGCTCAGGCACCTTTGTCTGCCTTGGCTTCTGGTGGGCACCTTTCATCGAGCCCTGAACACTGGGGCTCTGTGGTTTCCTTCCTATGGAAATGAAGCAGCCTCTTGTCTGGGGGCTTTGTCCAGAATAGGGATTTGATCTCCCAAACTGCATCTATCCAGTCAAAATTTGCCAGGAAAGACAAGCTTGGTTGAATTTACCTTGGGAGGGCTGTCTCTCATCTACCACCAAACACCGTGGCTCCATGATTTCCTTCCTGTGGAAAAGAACTTCCACTCTTGTCCAGTGTCCATGGACAAAATTGGGATTAGGAGTCCCAAATTGACCTGTCCAAACATTGCTCACAGGACAGAAAGGTCTATCTGATCTTGTTCTGGTGATTTTCTCAGACAATGAGCAAAATGTTTCCATTTGCAAACACCTCGGAGAGGGCCCAGAGATCTCCCAAGGTGGGGTTTGGAGGCCTCAAGCACATGAGCACTCAATGGGGACAAAGGAGCTCTGTGCACAGTGGGGTGGAGACTGAGGACAGTGGAGGAGAGCCCTGGGAGTGCCTGAAGGTGGTTTCAGTGATAGTGGATCCTTTGGACACAGCAGAAAACAGCTGGAGAAGGAAAGAATGAATGCCAAGGACAGCTGGGGAGGTGCAGACTGGACATGAGGAGAAGGAATTTCCCTGCCAGGACAGGGCTGGGGCGCCACACGTCCCCCAGAAGGAGCCTGGCCCAGCCCAAGGCTCTGTGTGCCCAGGCAGAGGCAGGCAGGACGCAGAGCTGTCAGTGCAGGAAGGGGCAGCGAGGTGGGGCAGCCGGGGGGTGACGACAGCCTGCAGGGACAGAGGGACAG
>NW_026633076.1:0-970 GCF_030028575.1 Malurus melanocephalus
GACAGACGGACAGATGGACAGACGGACAGAATGGACAGACGGACGGACGGACAGAATGGACTGATGGACGGACAGATGGACAGATGGACAGAATGGACAGACGGACGGACAGATGGACAGATGGACAGATGGACAGACAGACAGACAGACAGATGGACGGACGGGTTCCACGGGGTCACCTGGACGTGGCCACCCAGCGTGTCCTGGTACAGCAGGAATGTCACCAGTGTCCCCGCAGTGATGGATCCGTCACGGAGCTGCTGGTGGCTCCGGAACAGCACCAGGACACGGACGGCCAGCTGCAGCACCTGGGGGTGGCATTGGGGACACGGCTGTCCCCACCCCTGCTCCGGGTGTCCCCACCCCTGCTCCTGCTGTCCCCATTCGTGGTGTCCCTGTCCCGTTCCTGGTGTCCCCGTCCCCCTCCGGGTGTCCCCATCCCCCTCCTGGTGTCCCCAACCCCGTTCCTGGTGTCCCCATCCCGTTCCTGGTGTCCCCAACCCCGTTCCTGGTGTCCCCATCCCGTTCCTGGTGTCCCCAACCCCGTTCCTGGTGTCCCCAACCCCATTCCTGGTGTCTCCATCCCTGTTCCTGGTGTCCCCATCCTGTTCCTGCTGTCCCCATCCTGTTCCTGGTGTCCTCATCCCGTTCCTGGTGTCCCCATTCCGGGTCTCCCCATCCTGATCCTGCTGTCCCCACTCCGGGTGTCCCCATTCCGGGTGTCCCCATCCTGTTCCTGGTGTCCCCATCCCCATTCCTAATGTTCCCATCCCACTCTTGACGTCCCCATTCCTGATCCCAATGTCCCCATTCTGGGGTCCCCACTGTCCCCACTCTCAGTGCCTCGATCTCAGCTGCTGCTTTCCCATTCTGGGTCCCAGTGTCCCCGTTTGCCATGTCCTCATCCCTGATCCCAGTGTCCCCATTCCCAGTGTCCCCATTCCTGCTATCCCCATTCTCCACTGTCCCC
>NW_026633077.1:0-1089 GCF_030028575.1 Malurus melanocephalus
CCTCCCTTCCCCTCCCTAATGAACCTTTGCTTGCAATCAATAGTTAAAGGTTTGGCACTGTTTGAAAGCAAAAATAAGCAGAGCTGTTCTTGCAGCCTGGCTGCTCCTAAACCCCGCTGTGAAGGAGAAAGCATTCTGAAAGCTGAGATATTTTATTTTCCTGTCCCCATCAGCCTCTGCAGCTTTTCCTCACCTCAGGGTTGGTGCTGCAAAAGCCGACCTTTGCAGGAAAAAGAGTCACTTCCAGAGCAGCTCAAATCTGCTCACTCTGCCTGAAATTCAAGCAACAGGTTCTGCTTGGATGCAAGTGGGAATTGAAAGGGTACTTCTGTAAGGGTTTTCATGTGGAAAAGGCCAACATCCTTTGCATATGGCCTCTCTGGAGCACATGGAGATATCCAGGGATCTTGCCCAAAAGATCCCAAATCTCCAGGACAGGAGGGTCCTAGAGAGCCTGAGGGGGCCGAGCTGGAGGTGAAAAATGTTGAGTTTTGGTGCATGAAGGGAAGATTTCAGGGATGAGAAAGGAGCTACAGGAACTTGATATGATGCCAACAACACAGCCCTGTGCTGCCTCCCAACACTTTCCTGACTCCCAAACCTCCTGGAGACCATCCTGGGGTCTTCCCAGAGCATTCCTGCCTGTTCTGGGAATGYTGCTTCCCTCTGGCACCTGAGCAGGGGCAGGAGTGCWGTCAGACAGGAATGAACAGYTCTGGGAASAGAATGAAGGGCTCTGGGTGCTTGRTCAGACCCTCAAACAACACCAGAGGGACCCCAAGCTTCACCTGAACCCCCTCTTTGTAACCAGGCAAGTCCTGAATTGTTCTTTGGCTCCTAAATCACCCTTCAGGGAGTGGTCCTTGGAAAAAGAGAGGTGCTGAGACCTCCTGGGCTGCATTTCCCAGTGCAGCATTCCAGGGACTGGTTTAAGGACCTTTCCCAAATCTTTGCCTGACTGGCATCACCAGCAACACTGAGCACTTCTCCAGTTTGCAGCCTCAGTGTTTTGGTCTAATTTTATTTTATTTTATTTTATTTTATTTTATTTTATTTTATTTTATTTTATTTTATTTTATTTTATTTTAT
>NW_026633078.1:0-1137 GCF_030028575.1 Malurus melanocephalus
GGGGAGGGGAACGGACCGTGCTGGGGGTGGAGGAAAAGAGCGGGGAAAACGCCGGACCGTGCTGGGGGTGGAGGAAAAGAGCGGGGAAAACGCCCCCGCAGGCCGAGGGACTGCAAGTAGGCGTGTGCGGGAGCGCGCACGGATGCCGGCTGGGGATAACACACACACACAGATAGTCAGGGCAGAGGTCACAGGGCCGGGAGCGCGCGCGTGCGGGAGCGCGCACGGCCGCAAGGGGGGCGCACGGGGCCGGGGAATGCGGCGCAGCGCGCATGCGCCAACGGGGGCCGTTCCCGCGCGCCCGCCCCTTTCCCGCCGCGGCTTCACCTGAGGCGGCGGCGCGCGCGGGGCGCAGGTGAGGCCGGGGGGGGGGGCGGGGGTTGCGCATGCGCGGGGGGAGCGAAGGGACGGCCTGAGGGGCGGGTACCGCGCGGGTCATTAGCGAGCGGGCCTTAATTAGCGCTGTTAGGGGATCGCGGGGTTCAGGGGGTTTGATCGGGGGTTCCCCCCCGTTACCCCGCACGGATCATTAGCGAGCGTGCCTTAATTAGCGCAGTCTGGGGATCGCGGAGTGCGGAGGATGTGTGGGTTCAGGGAGTTTGATCCGGGGTGCTCCCCCGTGGGTCATTAGCGAGCGTGCCTTAATTAGAACAATCCGGGGATCGCGGGGGTTGTGAGGGGGTTCGATTGGCGGGCGTCCCGGTTCCCCCTTTGCGGGGCCATCCCGGTTCCCCCTCAGCAGAGCAGCCCGCCCTTTACTCCACGCGGGTCGTTAGCGATCGTGCCCTAATTAGCGCCGTTCCGGGATCGTGGGGATTGTGAGGGGGTTCGACTAAGGGGCGCCCCGTTTCCCTCTCAGCAGAGCAGCCCCGGTTCCCCCTCAGCGGCGCCACCCGCCCGTTACCCCGCGCGGGTCATTAGCGATCATTCCCTAATTAGCATCGTTCGGAGATCGCGGTGGTTGTGAGGGGGTTTGATCGGGGGGCCGTCCCGGTTCCCCCTCAGCAGAGCAACCCCGGTTCCCCCTCAGCAGAGCCGCCCACCCGTTACCCTGCGCGGGTCATTAGCCATCGTTCCCCAATTAGCGATCCCGTTCGGGGATCGTGGGGATTGTGAGGGGTTTTGACCGGCGGGCCG
>NW_026633079.1:0-1017 GCF_030028575.1 Malurus melanocephalus
ATTGTTTGTTTGTTGTTATCCCTTCTGTTATCAATATTGTTGCTGTTCCTGTTGGTTTCTTATCTCGTTGCTCTTCCCAGTAAATTGTTCTTATCCCAGCCTGGGATCTTTGTCTTCTGTGCTTTCCATCAGAGGGGGAGTGGAGCGAGCGGCAGCGCTGTTCTAGCGGGAGCACGAAATTGGGGAAAAACCATTCCTAAACCCCAGCCYATGGAAACCGAGCATCCCAGCTGGTCCCAGCCCTGGTTGCCATGGCAACGCTCTTGGGAGCTGGTCCCTGGATGTGGGAACCTCTTCACTCTGGGGCCCAGGGACAGGGCTGAGGGAACGGCTGGAGCTGAGTYGGGGCAGGGTTGGGTTGGATCTCAGGAAAGTTTTTTCCCCAGAGGGTGCTCGGCACTGAACAGGCTCCCCAGGGAAGGGGTCACAGCTCCAAGGCTGCCAGAGCTCCAGGAGTGTTTGGACAGCGCTGCCAGGCCCAGGCTGGGATTGTTGGGGTGTCCTGTGCAGGGCCAGGGGTTGGACTCGATGATCCTGACGGGTGCCTCCCTCCCAATTCAGTCAGTTCTGCTGTTCTGTGATTCCATGATGTCACCAGCACTCACAGGGGTTCCTGTCATGGGCAGAGTGAGAGCTTCAGGCAAAGCTGATTAGAGAAGCTCCTGTTGGGTCATGAGGTGCAGAATGGACCCCCAACCCATCCAGGACCCCCAGGATTTCTAAACACCTTCCATGAGAAGAGCCTGGGAGCACCTGGATCCAATCCCAGCCCCAAGCCAATCCCAACCCTTTGTCAAGGGTTGATGTGTAAAGGATTGTGGTGTAAATGAACCTTTATGCAAATTGTCASWGYTGTTTGAGCCCATTCCAGGCACAGCCTCCTGCTCCAGCAGGAACTGCCTTTCCTGGGCCATGAGCAGGGCAGATCCCGCTGGAGGGAAAGCCCCAGGCCAGCCCCAAGCCAGTGAAGGGCTTGGGCACAAGTGCAGAGGGACGTGGTGGGACCTGTGCCAGGGA
>NW_026633080.1:0-989 GCF_030028575.1 Malurus melanocephalus
CCCAAAAAACCCAAAATTGAACCCAAAATCAGCCCAGAAATCGGCATCGAAATCCGCTTCAAAATCCGCCCAAAAATTCCCAAACTGCACCCAAAATCAGCGCCTTGCGGGCGATCAGGAACTGCCGGACCAGTTCCTCCAGACGGAGCAGGCCTAAAAATCCCAAATCAGACAAAAAATCCCGAAATCACCCCAAAAATCCCGAAATCGGCATCGAAATCCGCTTCAAAATCCGCCCAAAAATCCCAAAATTGCACCCAAAATCAGCCCCAAAATTGGCCCCAGAATCAGTCCAAAAATGCCCAAATCAGCCCAAATAAAACCCCAATGAACCCCAATACAGTCACCATACACACCCTATAAATGCCCTATAAACACCCCAAACCCTATAAAACCCCAATAAAACCCCAATAAAACCCCAATAAAATCCCCTACACTCAGCCTGAGCACAGATCAGCGATGCCGGGGGGGCTCTGAGGCTCCTCAGGAGCCCCCCCAGGGCCCCAATGAACCCCAATACAGTCACACATACAGACCCCATAAATGCCCTATAAACACCCCAAACCCCAATAAAACCCCAATAAAACCCTATAAAACCCCATACACTCCGCCTGTGCGCAGATCAGCGATGCCGGGGGGGCTCTGAGGCTCCTCAGGAGCCCCCCCAGGGCCTGGCTCCAATGAACCCCAATACAGTCACACATACAGTCACAATGCACACCCCATACACACCCCATAAACACCCCAAACCCTATAAAACCCTATAAAACCCCAATAAAACCCCATACACTCAGCCTGTGCACATATGAGGGACGCAGGGGGGGCTCTCAAACTCCTCAGGAGCCCCCCCAGGGCCCCAATGAACCCCAATGAACCCCAATACAATCACAATACAATCACAATACAGACCCCATAAATCCCCTATAAACACCCCAAACCCTATAAAACCCCAATAAACCCCAATAAAACCCCATACACTCCGCCTGAGC
>NW_026633081.1:0-972 GCF_030028575.1 Malurus melanocephalus
AGAAATGTAATCCTAATTTAATCCTGCCTGGAACCCCGGGAGGGGCGGGAACATCTCATTTTTCATGGATGAAAGGGGTTCCAGGAATTCCCCAGGAAACACCTCAACTCCTTTCATCTCCATGCTGAGGGAATCTCCTCAAAAATTCCCAAAATTCCCATTTTTCCCCCCATTTTCCCGCCCTTTTCCCCTCATGATTTCTGCCATTTCCCCCATTTTTCCCCAAAATTTTTAGGTTTTTTTCTCAGAATTCCTTTTTTTTTTCCAGAATTCCTCAAAAATCCCCATTTTTTTCCCGATTTTTTTCCTTTTTTTCCCCATTTCCCATTTTCCCACCCTTTTTCCCCTCATTATTTCTACCATTTTCCCCCATTTCTCCCCATTTTTTCCCCAAAATTTTCAGGTTTTTTTCCCAGAATTCCGCAAAAATTCCCAGTTTTTTCCCCTATTTTTTCCCATTGTTTCCCATTTTTCCCTTTTTTTCCCATTTTTTTTTTCATTTCCCATTTTCCTGCCCTTTTTTTCCCCTCATGATTTCTGCCATTTTCTCTCCCTTTTTACCCATTTCTCCCCATTTTTCCCCAAATTTTTAGGTTTTTTTCTCAGAATTCCCATTTTTTTTCCCCAGAATTCATTAAAAATTCCCAGTTTTTTCCCTATTTTTTCCTTTCCCCCCCGTTTTTCCTATTTTTTTTTTCCATTTCCCATTTTCCCACCCTTTTTTCCCCTCATGATTTCTGCCATTTTGTCTCCATTTCTCCCCCATTTCTCTTCTTTTTTTTCCCCATTTTTTCCCATTTTCCCCAAATTCCTCATTTTTTCCCGATATTTCCCGTTTTCCCCAAATTTCCCATTTTTCCCCATTTTCTCTCCGTTTTATCTCCATCTTCTCCGTTTTCCCGCCTTTTTCTCCCCTCACAATTTCCGCCATTTTGTCTCCATTTCCCCCCATTTTCCCCCCATTTTTTCCCC
>NW_026633082.1:0-1033 GCF_030028575.1 Malurus melanocephalus
AACCCAAAACCCTCAGGAATGAAACAGCAAGAGCAGTGTTCAGAACTAAACTCACAGTATTTGATTCTTTACAGCTGCCCAACACATTCCACACAGATAGTATCAGAGGGAATTGGGGGATACAGATGCCTTTAGCCATGATGCACTGAATGAAGGGAAGAGGTGAGAGGAAAGCTCACTTTCTAAACACAAGCAGAACCGATAAATCACAGCCTGGCTGGCGTGGCAAACACCAGTCCCTGTGGCAGCTTTGTAATTACTCCCTAAATGTGGTCTCAACCCTCTTGATGTGGAGATAAATAACTTTATGTGCAAAGCAATTAAAGCCTCGGGCAACACTGCTGGCAAAGCGTGGTCACTGTGTGTCACTATCCATTTGCCAGGGAGGTGTACAAGTGGTGCTGAGTTTATTAAACAGAGCCAGAGCCCTGGTTTCCACACATCAACCTGCCAGGRGCCTTCTTTGGATGGTCCTCAAACAATTGTTTCTGTTCTCCAAAGCAATGAAATATCCTGCTCCAAAGGCTGAACCTGAAGTGAGCTGAGATCCTCTGGGCAGCGTGCTGGGCATTTTGCTCCCATCCACTCCCCCAGAAGAGAGTGGTTTTCTGCTCTGTGATTCTGATACCTACTGGGGAACCTCTGAARGTATTATCAATCATCGTGATTAGATTCCACCTCTTCTCAGGAGAGATCATGCTCAGTTGRAACAAGAGCTATTGCTGGGATGGTAACAAATCACTCTGCAGCAGAGTCCTGCCTGCTGCATCCCTCTTCCCCTTCTTCCTCTGTCCTTTTCCTGAATGGTCATGTTTTCTCTAAATCTCCTCTCTGTCCAAAGCAGAACATGCCTCGAGGTTTTTCTCACACCTGCTTGTGTTGACAGCTCTGGAAAGCAAACTTAGGAAAGTGCTCCTGCAATCTGACACAGTTGGGTGAAACAGCACTGCACGGTGACACCTGAATCCTGTCCTTCCCCAGGGAGCTGCCGGCCTGCTCGTCCCACAAGCACTGCATCCTGCAGCATCCACAT
>NW_026633083.1:0-1088 GCF_030028575.1 Malurus melanocephalus
TGAACTTCTGCGAGCCAATAAAGCCAGCTCCAAGCACAGAGAAACCATCCTGGAACACACACCCACCAGKAAATTTACTGTAATCAAAAATGTTAATCATAATGCTACTTACATTCTTATACTTACAAGTTAATATTTTAATAACAYTCAACAGCTAATTGGCCACCCCGATAGAATCTCAYAATTAACCATTATAAGAGCAAACACAAATAGTTTTGGATTTGCTTTTAGCCTTCAAAAGTGGGGTATAAAGTCATCAACACTAGCTGCTGTGTATACAGAGATCAAACCCTCAAAATACAAACTAATCTAAAAAACAAAAAATGAGAAAAAACATTTGAATCTTACATAAAATAAAAAAAATTCAAAGTAAAATTAATTTGATTACATAACCTGATGAATACCAAATCTAAATCCAATAATGAGAAAATTAGTTAGTGTAATAATCGTAGTTTCTAACATTAATGTTCAGTATATAAATACTATTCCAAATTTACAAGATTTAAATTACCAAAATGTGCAAACATAGCGATAACAATTTTCTCTAAAATACTAAAAAAAACATTACTTTGTTTATGTAACATTAAAACCTTATTGAAGGTTTTAAAAGCGAGATTGTTTCCAACTACCATGGCCCCCTTTCCCTGTCTCCCTGCACTGCCAGGGAGGAGATGGAGCTGGAAGGAGGAAGAGGTGGGGGGAAAGTGCTTTTAATATCTCTGATTATCCCATTCTGGGTTTGTTAGCAAGAAATTAAGTTCACCTCTCCAATTTAGAGCCTTTTTTGTGCAGCCCGGACTTCATGATGTTTAATTTTCTCTCCCCTGTGTGGCCGTGAGGGAAGTGAGAGAGCGGCTTTGGTGAGTGCCCGGCATCGAACCAGAGTGACCCCATTTCACTGTGACCTGTCCCCGTGTGGCCCTGTGCTATGGTGCCACAGTAGCTTTTACCATCCTTATTATTTTCCCTTTTGTTCTAAATGTTTGTGAAGTGTCCTCGCTGTCCTTCCCGTTCCCTTGGCACCGGCAGCCCCATCCCTTCCCTGCTCCCCTTCCCTCGTTCCATCCCGGCTGGAGGAGCCTTGGAGC
>NW_026633084.1:0-1054 GCF_030028575.1 Malurus melanocephalus
TATTGTGGAGGCATGTTCGCTCACCCATTTTCTTCTTTTGGGTATCAGCACATAAAGGAAGGTGTTAATGGACAGGTTCTTCCCAAAAGTCAGATACCCCACTCAGAGAACTGCATTCAGTTTTGGGGCCTCCAGCATGAGAAGGACCTGGAGCTGCTGGGGAGGGTCCAGGGGAGGTCGCAAAAGGGATGGACCCCTCTGGTCTGAAGTCAGGCTGGAAGAGCTGGGGGTGCTCAGCCTGGAGAAGGCTCCAGGGAGCGCTCAGAGCCCCTTCTGGTGCTAAAGGGGCTCCAGGGGAGCTGGAGAGGGACTGGGGAGAAGGGACAGAGTGACAGGACACAGGGAATGGGTTTGTACTGACAGAGGGCAGGGATGGATGGGATATTGGGAAGAAATCCCTCCCTGTGAGGTTGGGGAGGCCCTGGCACAGGGCGCCCAGAGAATCCCCTGGATCCCTGGCAGTGCCCAAGGCCAGGCTGGACAGGACTTGGAGCAACCTGGGGCAGTGGAAGGTGTCCTTGCCTGTTGCTGCTGGCCAAACAGTGACAGAAAAGAATAGATACAAAACACACAAAAGTGGGTGAAAAAACAGAAAGAAAGAAGTTTATTGTGGGACAAGCCTCTTTTATCCACTTTAGCAACCAGAGTACACACTTGTGTCAAACATACATTGGTCAAGAGACAGCTGTTTAATTAGTAATCAGAACATAATTGGTGARTTTGCAAAAGCTACAGTATTAGTAATGCTTATAATTTTCAGCCACCTGCATTATCAATTCTGCATTCCAATCTGCTTTTCTCAAGGATGCAGGATTCCTCCTCCATGTAGGCTGTTAACATCCCTTTCTTTTCCCAGGCTTCAGTCGTACACAATAATTGGCTGGGTTTCAGAATCAGGGCTTGTGGGGCCCTTTTCCCCCACACTTGCCCATGGCAGGGCATGGATGATCTTTATGGTCCTTTCCAACCCAGACCATTCTATGATTTGATGAAAACAGCCTCAGGTATTTCACCAAGCAACAAATTAAAATATCATGTCATTTCTATGACTGTA
>NW_026633085.1:0-1002 GCF_030028575.1 Malurus melanocephalus
ATCTGGAATGTTCTCCCTGCAGAACCCTGGGTGTGGATTTATCCCCAGCCCTGCTGTTCCATCCCATAAATTCACTGCAATGAATTTGCAAAATTAATTTTGGAAATGAATTTGGAAATTCATGGGGGGCTGAGCACCCCCTTTGGTTCCCAGGGCACAGAAAGGACTGTGAGAGCTTTTCCTGCTGTATTTGGGATCTCCACGTGCATCCCACAGCTCAATCCTGCTCTGAAATGTATAGGAAGAGTGACATAGATCTCAATGGAGCTGATTGTCACCATCCTCATCCTCACTGCCCAAAGGGACAGGAACCAGGGAAAAGAGACGTGGGGAATGCAGACAAGATGGAGAGGAGCCATCGATGATGGGGACAGGAATTTGGGATTTGCTGTGTTCACCCTCTGCGACTCCTCCTCCTCCTGGGCTGGATCCTCAGGGTGTGGGGTGCCCTGTGCCTGCTGCTCACTGCTCTTCATCCCAACCTCAGGTGCTGCCCTCCCTCCCTGCCCTGCTGCTGGGACAGATTTGGGATCCAAACCCAACTTTCTGCCAGCCTACACTGACAGATTTGGGATCCAAACCCAACCTTCTGCAATCCTACAGTGACAGATTTGGGATCCAAACCCAACCTTCTGTGAGCCTACAGTGACAGATTTGGGATCCAAATCCAACCTTCTGTGAGCCTACAGTGACAGATTTGGGATCCAAATCCAACCTTCTGTGAGCCTACAGTGACAGATTTGGGATCCAAACCCAACTTTCTGTGAACCTACAGCGACAAATTTGGGATCCAAACCCAACTTTCTGCAATCCTACAGTGACAGGTTTGGGATCCAAACCCAACCTTCTGCGATCCTACAGTGACAGATTTGGGATCCAAACCCAACCTTCTGTGATCCTACAAAGCCAGCAGCTGAATTCCACAGCAAGGAGGAGGAGGAAGATGATAACAGAAGGGTGGGCGGCTGAACCAGCAGCAGATTTGCTCTTATTAATTAAAAA
>NW_026633086.1:0-1029 GCF_030028575.1 Malurus melanocephalus
GGAAACGCAGGGTGAGAATGGGATTGGGAATGGGATTGGGATGGGAATGGGAATGGGAACGGGATCGGGATGGGTTCACCTGGGACCCCTCAAAATTCCCAAAACCTCGGGAAATGCTGGAGAGACTGGCGGCCAGGAAACGCAGGGTGAGAATGGGATTGGGATTGGGATTGGGATGGGTTCACCTGGGATCCCGCAAAATTCCCAAAACCCCGGGAAATGCTGGAGAGGCTGGCGGCCCGGAAACGCAGGGTGAGAATGGAAATGGGAATGGGGATGGGATCCCGCAAAATTCCCAAAACCGCGGGAAATGCTGGAGAGGCTGGCAGCCAGGAAACGCAGGGTGAGAATGGGATTGGGAATGGGATGGAAATGGGATCCTGCAAAATTCCCAAAACCCCGGGAAATGCTGGAGAGACTGGCGGCCAGGTAACACAGGGTGAGAATGGGAATGGGATTGGGATGGAAATGGGATCCTGCAAAATTCCCAAAACCTCGGGAAATGCTGGAGAGACTGGCGGCCAGGAAACGCAGGATGAGAATGGAAATGGGAATGGGGATGGGATCCCGCAAAATTCCCAAAACCTCGGGAAATGCTGGAGAGGCTGGCGGCCAGGAAACGCAGGGTGAGAATGGGATTGGGATTGGGATTGGGATGGAAATGGGATCCTGCAAAATTCCCAAAACCCCGGGAAATGCTGGAGAGACTGGCAGCCCAGAAATGCAGGGTGAGAATGGGAACGGGAATGGAAATGGGATGAGTTCACCTGGGATCCCGCAAAATTCCCAAAACCCCGGGAAATGCTGGAGAGACTGGCGGCCAGGAAACGCAGGGTGAGAATGGGATTGGGAATGGGGTCAGAATGGGATTGGGATGGAAATGGAAATGGAAATGGAAATGGAAATGGAAATGGAAATGGGATTGGGATGGGTTCACCTGGGACCGTGCAAAATTCCCAAAACCTCGGGAAATGCTGGAGAGACTGGCGGCCCGGAAACGCAGGGTGAGAATGGGAATGGGGTGAAAAT
>NW_026633087.1:0-999 GCF_030028575.1 Malurus melanocephalus
CTGAGGAGGGCTCTGCTCCCTGTGCAGACGAGGCACAGAGCACACCAAGATTTCAGGGACACGTGGGGGATTCGTGGCCAGCACTTTCCACCTGAAGCTGTTGGTCTCTTCTCTCTCCTGGCCATGGCACAAGCTGGCCAGGATGGCCCTGGCAGAAGGGTCTCCTTGGATTGCCACAGAACTGGGTTCTGACCATGGCTTTGTTCCTCTATCTTCCAGCCCTTCAAGCCCCAGGGAAAGACACCAGCCCATCCTGCTACAAACAGCAAATTCCCCAAAGAGCTGAAGAATTATGGTGGTTTTGTTGATCCAGTGAACCACCATCCCAAGAAGAGTAGCAGGAGACAGTGAAAGAGGACACCACCTCTCACTGCCCCTGGAGCTCCCGGCACAGCTGATGCTGGGCACAAATGAGCCTGTGGGAAGCTCGCTTGGCTTCATCCCTCTCCCTCCTTGTTGATTCACTCCAGCCCTCAGACCCTGATGATCCTGTTTTTTCCCTCCCAGCTCATCCCTTTTCTTCGCCCTCCTTAATACACAGTTTGGCTTCTTTGTTTTACCTGCACCTCTGTGGAGCTGAAACAACACAAAACCTGAGCCCTGGGACATGCAGACCTCTCCTGCCATTCTCTTCTGCCCCATGTTTTGTGCAAAGACACCGAGGAACAAGGGCAGACAAGGCTGGAAAAGTCCCTGTCCTGAAGGTTCAGTTCCACAACACTGTGCACTTAAAGGTCTTGCTGAGCACACTGAAGGCTCTGCATTTCAGAAGAGCCAACTTGAGTGGGCTCTGAAGGCAGCTCTGAGGGATTCCATGGGGAATATCCATGGAGGGCCAAGGAGCTTGAAATGCTGGAAGTTTTCAAGAGTTGTGGAGAGCTTTTACGAGACCTGGCTGCATGACAGAGGTCATGTAGGCAGTGTGGAGCTGCTTGACTATAGGGCTAGCCGTTAGCCAATAACAGCAGTGGCAATGCAACATCAAGCAGCTCCTGCCCC
>NW_026633088.1:0-1058 GCF_030028575.1 Malurus melanocephalus
TTGTCTTTAAAACAGGCACACACAGAGCCACACACACAAATATTTATATAAAATGTTCTTGCCATATATCCAAAAGAAGAAATTCATATCTTATTAACTGATTGTCTTGGTTTGAAAGACAGGTGTTTTGCCAATAAAGGCAGGGACCCCCCACTTGGAGTGCTGGATATGACCCCCCTTCCCTCTGACTTATTATAGCTTTGGAAAAAAATCACGGGCTTCCAGGCAAGAATATGGGGGAAAGGGAATAACAGTTTTATTAATATGTATAACAAAGTGAAAATAAGTAATAACAACAATAGCAACAACCTGCCCAGCCACAAACCCAGTGACAGCCTCACACAGAGATACTCACCTGATTCCCCGGTGACTGCAGGAGCGCTGTGGTGCAGGTCTCGTCTGGTTCAGATCTCCCACGTGGCCAAGGAAGGGCACAAAACCAGCAGAGATGGATGGGAAAAAAAGTTCCTCTGCAAACTCACAGCGGATACGCCCATCTCAGTGCTCCTTTGACCACCGCAGCACGAATCTCAGGGGTCCCAGGCAAGGCACCAGGGCAGAAGATCACAGTGCAGCAAAACAGGAACCAAAGAGCAGTCTAGCTCTGCTCCACAGGTAGCAGGCCAACTGCCCTCTGAGCCAAGCAGGGCAGTATATATAGTTACTTGCCACCACCACACCCACACACACCCCTTCCCAGTACTTAGCAAGATCGTTTGGGTGGGGTGTAGGGCCTATTGTCTTTACTAATCGCCCTGCCATCAAAAGGATGATCTGGCAATCAGTGTATCCCAGCAACAAAATGGGAAAGAAAAATTCCCAAGAAAGGAAACAAAAGAAGATCCCATAAGCCACAACACTGATGAGAGACTAGTCTCCTTGGAAAGTCCACTGTCCTCCACCTGGTTCCAGGTAACTGCTTGATAACACGGGAAATGATCCATCAGTCCCACAGCTGCAGATCATCCTTTCCCTACAGCCCACCCACTGCCTGCTCCATTGCAGCTCCTTGCCCACATTTACTCCTTGAACCCTGTGTGACAAGACCAGCATTCAAA
>NW_026633089.1:0-1062 GCF_030028575.1 Malurus melanocephalus
TCTTTGCCCACCCAAGGCCATACAAACATTGGGATTGGGAACCAGAGAACAAACACAAATAAAGATCCCACTAAAGTTTTGCTGAAGGGAACTGAGGGTGGCAGGAGCAGCCAGAATGGGCTGATTTGAGTCATTTGGGGTGATTTGGTGTAATTTGGGGTGATTTGGTGTCCCTGGGGGTGATTTGGTGTCCCCTGGCAGGGCTCAGGGCTGATTTGATGATATTTGGGGTAATCTGGTTGTATTTGGGTTTGATTTGATGATATTTGGGGAGTCTGGCAGTATTTGGGGGTGATCTGGTAGTATTTAGGGTTGATTTGGTGTCATTTGGTGTCCCCAGCAGGGCTCAGGGGTGATCTGGCGATATTTGGGGTTGATTTGGTGATATTTGGGATTATCTGGTGATATTTGGGATGATCTGGAGATATCTAGGGTGATCTGGCGGTATTTGAAGTAATCTGGGGGTATTTGGGATCATTTGGTGTTCCCAGCAGGGCTCAGGAGGTGATCTGGTGTCATTTGGGATTGATTTGGTGTCCCCAGCAGGGCTATGGGGTGATCTGGTGCTATTTGGGGTTGATCTGGTGTCATTTGGGATCATTTAGTGCCCCCAGCAGGGCTCAGGGGTGATTTGGTGATATTTGGGGTTGATTTGGTGTCATTTGGGGTTGATTTGGTGTCCCCAGCAGGGCTATGGGGTGATCTGGTGCTATTTGGGTTGATTTGGCGGTATTTGGGGTTGATCTGGTGCTATTTGGGATCATTTAGTGCCCCCAGCAGGGCCCAGGGGTGATTTGGTGTCATTTGGTATCATTTGGTGTCCCCAGCAGGGCCCAGGGGTGATTTGGTGTCATTTAGTATCATTTGGTGTCCCCAGCAGGGCCCAGGGGTGATTTGGTGTCATTTGGGATCATTTGGTGCCCCCAGCAGGGCTCAGGGGTGATTTGGTGTCATTTGGGATCATTTGGTGCCCCCAGCAGGTCCCAGTCCCACCCCACAGTCCCCACAGTCCCCACCTGCTCGATCTCCTCCTTGCGGATGCGGTGGAAGCTCAGCTGGCCC
>NW_026633090.1:0-1055 GCF_030028575.1 Malurus melanocephalus
GAGGGTCAAGGCAGTGAATAAAAACAATAAACATTGGGAGGAAGGGAGGAATTGCAGTAATTATCGGGGTGATAGCTCCTCTCAGGATGAGAAAACGGATTTTTTTAATATAAATTTATAAAGCGATTTTTCTATTTAAAAAAAAATTAAATCGGGGAAGGTTTTTTTTTTACCTCTTCCTTTTCTTTGCCTTTTTGTTTTTTGTGCTGCACCCCAGGGGGGTAAAAAAAAAAAGGTGCTGAGCTGAGAGGCACCAGGGGCATTCCAAGGCATTCCATCCCACAGAATCCCATCCCATCCCACAAAATCCCATCCCATCCCATCCCATCCCAGCTCTGTCCCCAAGGGCCAGAGCGTGCCCTTGACCCGTTCCAGAGGCACGAGCGTGTCCCGGTGCCGGCGGGTTAATGGATTCCAATCCGTGGGCTCGAGGAGGAGGTAATTTCTTTTCTTTCATGTCTGCTAAATACGGTTCCTCAAAGAGGCATAATTTCTAATGTTCCGCATGACGGGAATTCTAACCGGGTTAGCAATGATCAGCTTCCCATTTACTCCTGTGTAATCTCTCCCTAACGACATTAAAAAATAAAAAAAAAAATAAAAATAAAATAAAATAAAAGCTGGGAGGGGGAGCAAGGGTTGGTGGTGGGGAAGAGAGAGAGACAGAGAGAGAGTTGTGGCCGCAGTTATTGCGCCGGTGACATTTTACGGGGGGGAAGAGAGAGAGGGGAAATGGTAATTTAATATAGATAAAAGGAACAAATTAAGTGGGCTGAAAACAGCTGCTTTAGGAAAAAGAGGAGGAACGATAAGGTGGAGGAGGCTCCAGCGAGGACGGCGGGGTTGGGGTCGCGCTGCCTCCTTTGGGTTTGGGTTTTWTGGTTTTTTTTTATTTTTCCTCTCCTCATCCTGGCCCTATGGAAGCTCTGGAGGTGGAAATTCCCTCCCAGGGGCCCTCGTCCCACAGACAGCAGGGGAGATTCCTCCAGAGCAGGTCGGGCAGTTCAGGGGTCAGGTTTGGGTGAGAAAGGGGAGCACAGACGTGGGAGAGCACG
>NW_026633091.1:0-1026 GCF_030028575.1 Malurus melanocephalus
TTTCAATAAATTAAAACAATCTGAAATTAAATCTAACAACATTGGCCTGGAACGTATTATTCACAAAACATTTTAAAAGAAAAAAAAAATCACCCATGTGTAATTTCATTATAAGGCACACACCATTTAACTATAGCAACACACTGTTCTAGAGTTTCTCTAGCAGATTGGCAAGGGTTTCACCCTACTCTTTCCTGCTCAAAAATATCTCTGTAATACTACTGAGCAKCAATGGAGCATGAAGTTGGAATGCAGGGAGAATGGGGAGTCCTACCTGAAACATTAGTGACTGGCTATATCAGGTTTCATGAATGAAAATAAACATAAAAATTCAAATGGAAAAGATATCCCCAGGAGCTTCCAGTTCTTCATGCATTATTTCACTGACAGTGGAATGCTCTTCCACCAGTGGCACTGCCACATCAACCCAAAGCACTTTGGGATACATCAGTGCAACAGAACAGAGCTGATGAGAGGACACAGAGGAAAAACACTAACTAAACAACAAGGCACTGGAATTATTCCTAATGGTAATTCTTTTCTTTTTTTTTTTTTTTTTTTTTTTTTTGGTTTTAAAACAAATATAAAAAAACTTTTTTTTTTTTTTTTTTTTTTTTTTTTTTAGAGACTAAAACCAAGATCAAAAAACCTTTGCTTTATCTTTGGTTTGCAGTGTGCAGCAAGGAAATATTGGAGTCAGACAGATGTATCTGAGTTGTTGGTGCAGGGTGTAGGGCAGGGGGCAGGTATGGTGTTCTGTGCTCACAGGACAGGACACTCTCCACAGAAGATTTTTCTCTGCACAGCACTGGGCAAAGCATGAATCCATGCTTTGGCTGATCTGAACTGGCAAAAACGTTTATAAACAAAATTTCTGCAGTTTTCCTCTTTGTTAGTTATTAATTTCATTAAGCAACTCAATGATTATAGAAAATAAATAAAGGCTTTTCCTCAAAAATTCCCATAAAAATTCCTATTTATCATTTCTTTCCAAGATTATCATCAAGACTTCTACTTGTAGGATCT
>NW_026633092.1:0-992 GCF_030028575.1 Malurus melanocephalus
AGTTTGGCGTGAATTTTGGGGATTTTGGGGTCTTTTTGGCCTCAGTTTTTTACGGGGGGGAAGGAAGAAAAATTTAAAAATTAAAAACARATTTMAAAAAATCCAAACCCCTCCCCGTTCCAGATTCCCGCATTTTTCTTCCGWTTTTCGGGATCAATTTTGGATTAAATTCGGGAAATGTTGGGATTTTTCACCCGCGGGGGGGAACTAAAACATCCCGGAACCTTTGAGCGAAGTCATTGCTTCCCCTTCGGATGTGACGTCACTACGCACCGCACGCTCGGCGTGAGTCGCCGGCGGTGTCTTWCTGAAAAGGGGCCGGGCGAACCGCGGGGGAAGGTTTTGGGGGTCCTCGGGGGGATTTTGGAGGGCCCGAGGAAAMTCTGGGGTCCTCCGAAAAGATTTTGGGGTCTCAGAGAGGATCTTGTTGGTCTCAGAGGGAATTTGAGGCGGTTCTGGGGTCTCGGGAGCCGCTCCCGGCCCAGGGGTCGCGGATTGGGGAATTCAGGCGTCGCTGAGGCCTTTGGAGTCCCGGAGAGAATTTTGGGGTCCCTGAACGATTTTTGGGGTCCCCGAGAAACTTTTGGGGGTTCCTGGGGAGGATTTTGGGAGTTATAGGATTGTTCTGGGGTCCCGGGAGCCGCTCCCGWCCCGGGGGCTTCGCTGAAACCTTTGGGAGACTCGGGGGGAATTTTGGGGTCTCCGAGAAGATTTTGGGGTCCTTGAAGGATTTTTGGGGACCCCGAGACGATTTGTGGGTTCCCTGAAAGGATTTTTGGGGTCCCTCGGAGGGATTTTGGAGTCCCTGAAGGATTTTGTGAGAGCCCTGCCCATTTTTTGAGACGCCCCCCATTTTTTGACATCCTCCCCCATTTTTTTTGGCTCTTTCCCCCATTTTTGAGGCCCCTGCCCCATTTTTTTGAGTCCACTTCCCCACGTCATTTTTGGCCCCGCCCCCTTTTAGGCTTCTCCCCAACCCCATTTTTTGGGGG
>NW_026633093.1:0-1086 GCF_030028575.1 Malurus melanocephalus
AATTACACAAAACCACACACAAAATTGCACACAAAATCGCATAAAATCACACACAGCATCACATATAAAATCACGCTCAAAATCACACTCAAAATCATACAAAATAATGCTCAAAACCATACACAAAATCACACACAAACCCACACAAATTCAGACACAAACCCACACAAAATCACACATAAAAATCACTGATAAAATCACGTACAAAATCATATAAAATCACAGACAAAATCACTCAAAATCACACTCAAAATCCCACACAAAACCACACACAAAATTACACACAAAATCATGCTCAAAATCATGCTCAAAATCACATAGAAAATCACAGAAAATTACACACTCAAAATCATGCACAAAATCATGCAGAAACCCACACAAAATCACACACAAAATCACTGATAAAATCACACATAAAATCACACATAAAATCACACAAAATCACACAAAACCACACAAAATCACACAAAACCACACACAAAACTACACACAAAACCACACACAAAATCATGCTCAAAATCATACTCCAAATCACACATAAAATCGCACACAAAATCACAAAATCACACAAGAAAATCAAACAGAATCAAATAAAATCACACACAATCACGCACAAAACCACACAAAACCACACAAAATCACACAAAACCACACAAAAAACCACACCAAATCACACAAAATCATTAAATCACTCAGAATCACACACAAATCACACATTAAATCACTGATAAAATCACACAGAAAATCACAGACAAAATCACTCAAATTCACACTCAAAATCACACAAAATCAGACACAAAATCATGCTCTAAATCACACTCAAAATCATACTCAAAATCACACATAAAATTGCACACAAAATCACAAAATCAAATAAAATCACACACAATCACACAAGAAAATCAAGCAAAATCAAATAAAATCACACACAATCACACACAAAATCACACAAAACCACACCAAATCACACAAAACCACACACAAAGCTCTGTCCCAGGCCCTTTTGAGTTCTCGCTCCCCGCGGCTTCTCCGGGTTGTGGTTGTCAGACCTGGCACCTCTGCTCCAGCCTGGCTGCCATCCCAGAA
>NW_026633094.1:0-1027 GCF_030028575.1 Malurus melanocephalus
TCGCCCTGCTGACCCCTGCCCGTGCCAGCGCTGGCACCGGTACCTGCAGCAGAGCCAGAACCGGAGCCGGTGCTCAGACCAGTGCCAGAACCAGTGCCAGAACCAGCACCGGTACCTGCAGCAGAGCCAGAACCGGAGCCGGTGCTCAGACCAGTGCCAGAACCAGAGCCAGAACCGGAGCCGGGGTCCAAACCAGTGCCAGAACCAGAGCCAGAACCAGAGCCAGAACCAGAGCCAGAACCAGGGCCAGAACCAGTGCCAGAACCAGGGCCAGAACCAGTGCCAGAACCAGGGCCAGAACCAGAGCTGCGGTCCAAACCAGTGCCAGAACCAGAGCCAGAACCGGAACCGGTGTTCAAACCAGTGCCAGAACCAGAGCCAGTGCCAGAACCAGTGCCAGAAGCAGAGCAGGTGCCCAAACCAGTGCCAGAACTGGACCCGTCGTCCAAAACAGTGCCAGAACCAGAGCCAGAACCAGTGCCAGAACCAGCACCGGTACCTGCAGCAGTGCCAGAACCGGAGTTGGGGTCCAAACCAGTGCCAGAACCAGAGCCAGAACCGGAGCCAGTGCCAGAACAAGTGCCAACGTTCAAACCAGCGCTAGAACCAGAGCCAGTGTCCAAACCAGTGCCAAAACCAGCACCAGGGTCCAAACCAGTGCCAGAACCGGAGCCAGTGCTCAAACCAGTGCCAGAAACAATGCCAGTGTCCAAACCAGTGCCAGAACCAGCACCAGTGTCCAGATCAGTGCCAACACCCACAACAGTGCCAAAACCAGCACCAGAACCCACACCAGGGCCAATGCCCGAACCAGCACCAGCGTCCAAACCAATACCAGTGTCCAAACCAGTGCCAAAACCAGCACCAGTGTCCAAACCAGTGCCAAAACCAGCACCAGTGTCCAAACCAGTGCCAAAACCAGCACCAGTGTCCAAACCAATACCAGTGTCCAAAACAGTGCCAACCATCCACAGCAGTGCCAAAACCAGCTCCTGAAACGCTGCCAGCACCCAAACCAGAGCCAGCA
>NW_026633095.1:0-1044 GCF_030028575.1 Malurus melanocephalus
GAGCTGCTGGAACCCCACAGGTGAGATTTATGGGATTTAAATTGGGAATTTGGGATTTGGGATTTAGGATTTGGGTTTAAATCCCAGGAATTTGGGGTTTTTCTCCTCAGTTCCTGCGCGGAGGTGCGACTGAGCCACTCAGAGAGCCTGAAGGAGATCCTGGATATCCCACTTGGGATTTTGGATTTAAATTGGGAATTTGGGATTTAGGGTTTAGGAATTGGGTTTAAATGCCAGGATTTTTGGGTTTTTTCCTGGGAATTTGGGTTTAAATCCCACGATTTTGGGGTTTTTCCCTCAGTTCCTGCACGGAGGTGCGCCTGGGCCGCTCAGAGAGTCTGAAGGAGATCCTGGATATCCCACTGGGGATTTGGGATTTAAGTTGGGAATTTGCGATTTAGGGTTTAGGATTTGGGTTTAAATGCCAGGGTTTTCGGGTTTTTCCAGGGAATTTGGGTTTAAATGCTAGGATTTGGGGGTTTTTCCCCTCAGCTCCCGCCCAGAGGTGCGCCTGGGCCGCTCAGAGAGCCTGAAGGAGATCCCGGATATCTCATTGGGGATTCAGGATTTGGGATTTGGGTTTAATCCCAGATTTTTGGGTTCTTCCTGGGAATTTAGCATTTAAATTGTGAATTTGAGATTTAGGTTTAAATGCTGGAATTTTGGATTTTTTTCCCTCAGCTCCCTCCCGGAGCTGGGCCGCTCAGAGAGCCTGAAGGGCCGTGAGGAGATCCCGGATACCACATTGGGGATCTCTGATTTAGGATTTGGGTTTAATCCCATATTTTTTTTTATTTTTTCCCCTCAGCTCTCGCTCAGAGGTTCGCCTGGGCCGCTCAGAGAGCCTGAAGGGCCGGGAGGAGCTGCGGAGATCCCGGATACCCCATTTGGGATCTCTGATTTGGGATTTGGGTTTAATCCTGGTTATTTTTGATTTTTTCCCCTCAGCTCTCGCTCAGAGGTGCGCCTGGGTCGCTCGGAGAGCCTGAAGGGCCGGGAGGAGCTGCGGCGATCCCGAAAAGCCGAGCTGGTGCCCCGATCCCG
>NW_026633096.1:0-1007 GCF_030028575.1 Malurus melanocephalus
AAGGGGGTCCTGGGGGGAAACCCTCCTGGACAGAGCCAGGGCTGGATCCAACAGTGACAGACAGGAGGGCATGTCACCGTTGGGGTGTTAAGGGGGTGAGGATGGGCCTTGAGGGACTGGTGCGGGGGGGAAGGAAACACAGGGATGTGACACAGAGAGTTGGTTCACATCCCACCATGGCCCCAAGCCACGCTGACAGCGATGGCTGGAGACCCAGCTTGGGGAGCACACACACCCCTCTCCCTCTGGCACGGAGCTGGGCTCCATAAACAGGGGACTCACACCTGCAGATCTGCCTCATWAATAAAGAAAAGTTGCTTTAGGCTATGGATTTCCCCTCCCCCCTTCAACTAAATATTTCCACAGCAACCAGCCCTGTGTCCCAAAATGAAGCACGGGGTGACCTCAGCCAGGCACGGTGCCACAGCAGCAGGTGAACCCAGAGGCAAAGGCAGTCTGAGCAAACATCCCAGGAGGGAGGTGAGGACRGTGTTCTCATGGAAAACCTCTACTGAAGAACCGTCATGTGAGCTCAACATTTGCAGGGCTTCAAAATGAAAAAGCCTTTGGCTGCAGAGYGTGAGCGGGTCCTGTGTGTTTAAGCAGAAGCAGAAGCTGCAGAGGGAGCATCTCAAAGCAAATCAAAGATTGAGCAGGGAGCAGCCCTCACAGGTTTGGAATTGCACTGACTAAAGGAGCTTGAGAAGTCATTTCCCTCGGGTTTTCTCCAAGAATTTGGCTCCAAACCCTGATACTCCGAGTTTGCTGTGCCTGGTGGGTTCGATGCTGCTGAGGGTTCTGGCTCTGTCCCCTTTGAGGCTGCACTCACTGGTCAGGTCTCCTCTCCCTGAATTTAGCTTTCTGCTTTTTATAATTGTCAAGCTTCCATTTACCAGCCCACAAAAGTTTTACTCATTCTGGGCAACTTTTGGACCAGGCAGGGAAGTGTCCTCCAAGCACACAATGACCCAAAGAGGAGAGGACTCCAACTTTCCAGGATAAACAAT
>NW_026633097.1:0-1036 GCF_030028575.1 Malurus melanocephalus
AAAAAAAAAAAAAAAAAAAAAAAAATTGGTTGAAAATTCATGAGATTCTTAAAAACCTTCCAAAGCAGAAAGGGGCCTTGGACTATCCCCTGCTTCACCCCCAGCTGCATCATGAAGTACCTGGAGATCTGTGAGGTTGGGCCTTAAAAAGAGATCCCAAAAATAGGACATAGGCTGTAAAAAAGCCCATTGGGAATATTTTAATCCTGGTACTGCATCTCCCATGAATCACCTCCCTACCACTTCAAGCTTGATTTCCACTAAAAATATTGGCTTTAGAAGGAATTAAAGCATTTTTAGCATACTCAGGATGTGTTCATATAGAAAAAGAAATAGTATCACCATCCCACTGCAGCCCTCAGCWGCAGAAAAAGGTAAGAAACACAGAGACATCTCCAAAATGTGTTTTTGCTTTCTTCCTTCTAAAGATCTTGCACAAAATCAGGGTCTGGAGAAGAGGATGAGAAAAGTGCTCAACCATCACATTTCAAAGACCTTCTCAGCAAGTCCCACATGCTTCTAAAGTATTTGTGGGCATTATTTTTGTGATGTTTATTAAATCCCTGCAAAGTGAGGCTGGATTAAAGCTGGAACTTTGGTGTGACCAGTCTCCATGTGTGTTTTAAGTTTAAAGTGGATGGTGAGTCYCACTGGGGAACTTTTGCTGCCAAGCAGAGATGTGACACAAYCTGCTGTCCATGCCTGGCTGCTGGRCAKGGGGGTCTTTGCCAGGGACAAGAGGATCAATGATTTCAGATGGATTAAACTCAATTAAAACTAAAAAAAAATATCATGTTAGCCCAAGGAAGGTGCTCTGAAGAACTGGGGACGTTCCCCAGTGTCACCAGACAAGAGCAATTTGGTCCATTCCACATGACTCTGTGCACTGGGACATGGATGACAACAGAAAATTGACTTAAAAAGACAAGAAGTGTCATTCCTGATCCACCTTCTCTAAAAAAAAAAAAAAAAAAAAAAAAAAAAAAAAAAAAAAAAAAAAAAAAAAAAAAAAAAAAAAAAAAAAAAAAAAAAAAAA
>NW_026633098.1:0-1035 GCF_030028575.1 Malurus melanocephalus
GGAGCTGGCCCGGGCACACGAGGCAGGAGCCAAACTGCAGAGAGACCTCAAAGAGGTAAAAAATGGGGTGAAAAATGGGGAAAATGGGAAAAAATGGGAAAAAAATGGGAAAAAACGGGGAAAAATGGGCAAAAAATGGGCAAAAAATGACAACATGGCCCAAGGAGCTGGCCCGGGCACACGAGGCGGGAGCCAAACTGCAGAGGGACCTCAAAGAGGTAAAAAATGGGGTGAAAAATGGGGAAAATGGGAAAAATGGGGAAAAAATGTGAAAAAAATGGTGAAAAATGGAGAAAAACAGCAAAAAATGACCCAAACTGGGAGGGTTTAACCCCAAACTGGAGCTGGCCCGGGCACACGAGGCGGGGGCCAAACTGCAGAGAGACCTCAAAGAGGTAAAAAATGGGGTGAAAAATGGGGAAAACGGGAAAAAATGGGAAAAAATGGGGAAAAACGGGCAAAAAACGGGGAAAAATGGACAAAAAATGACAAAAATGGCCCAAGGAGCTGGCCCGGGCACACGAGGTGGGGGCCAAACTGCAGAGGGACCTCAAGGAGGTAAAAAATGGGGTGAAAAATGGGGAAAATCGGAAAAAACGGGAAAAAACAGCGAAAAAATGGTGAAAAATGGGCAAAAATGACAGAAATGGCCCAAACTGGGAGAGTTTAACCCCAAACTGGAGCTGGCCCAGGCACACGAGGCAGGAGCCAAACTGCAGAGGGACCTCAAAGAGGTAAAAAATGGGGTGAAAAATGAGGAAAATGGGAAAAATGGGGAAAAAATACAAAAAACGGGCAAAAAAATGGGGAAAAAATGACAGAAATGGCCCAAACTGGGAGGGTTTAATCCCAAACTGGGAGGGAATGGTTCAATGTCCCCAATGTCCCCATTGTCCCCACTGTCCCCAATGTCCCCAATGTCCCAATCCCATTTTTTCCCGATTTTTTCCTGGTTTTTTTCAATGTCCCCAATGTCCCCAATTCCCCAATCCCCCCAATGTCCCCAAGGTCCCCAATGTCCCCAATGTCCCCAAT
>NW_026633099.1:0-1034 GCF_030028575.1 Malurus melanocephalus
ATGCTGGGTCAGGGTCCTGCTGTCGGGGCACTTTAAAGTTCTCAGGCCTGCGTGGGGGTGATGCTGGAGTTGTGGGGACAGATGGGGCATCCCTGGAAAAGCAAAGAATTCCTGGGTGGACAGAGTGTTCCTGGGTGGACAGAGCATCACTGAGAAGGCAGAGCATCACTGGGTAGACAGAGCATTCCTGGATGGACAGAGCATTTACGGGTGGACAGATCATCACTGGGAGGACAGAGCATCACTGGATGGACAGAGCATCACCAAGTGGACAGAGCATCCTTGGAAAAGCAAAGAATTCCTGGGTGGACAGAGCATTTCTGGGTGGACAGAGCATCACTGAGCAGGCACAGCATCTCTGGGGGGATGGAGAATCACCCGACAGAGAGAGCATCACTGAGAGGGCAGAGCATCACCAAGTGGACAGACCATCACTGGATGGACAGAGCATTCCTGGGTGGACAGAGCAGTCTGGGCTGGACAGAGCATCACTGGCTGGACACAGAACATCACCAGGTGGCCAGAGCATCATTGAGTGGACAGAGCATCACTGGGTGGACAGAGCATCAGTGAGTGGATGGAAAATCACCCGGCAGAGAGAACATCACTGAGAGGGCAGAGCATCACTGGGTGGATGGAGAATCACTGGGTGGACAGAGCATTCCTGGATGGACAGAGCATTCCTGGATGGACAGAGCATCACTGGGTGGACAGAGCATTCCTGGGTGGGCAGAGCATTTCTGGGTGGACAGAGCATCACTGAGCAGGCACAGCATCACCGGGTGGATGGAGAATCACTGGGTGGACAGAGCATTCCTGAGTGGGCAGAGCATCACTGGGTGGACAGAGCATTCCTGGATGGACAGAGCATCTCTGGGTGGACAGAACATCACAAAGTGGACAGAGCATTTCTGGGTGGACAGAGCATTCCTGAATGGACACAGCATCATCGCATGGACAAAGCATTCCTGTGTGGACAGAGCATTCCTGGGTGGACAGAGCATCACTGAGCAGGCAGAGAATCACTGGGTGGG
>NW_026633100.1:0-1021 GCF_030028575.1 Malurus melanocephalus
CAGCTACTGGTGCTTATCTGGGATATCACTGCATTTGCACATCTGCACATTGCAGTCTAGAATCTTATGACATCAAAATTCATTATATGAAAGAAGATTTCTATTACTGCAATAATTAATTGCAGTGATATGCTAATTCCCATGCTGAAAGCATCTCAGATGTAATGAATACACAAAATAACTTGGTGTTTTTATTGCTTCTGCCAGTAAGACAGTGGCCATCTGAAATGAGAGTACAAATGAGAAGTAGAGCAGCACAAACATAAGAGCTGACTATCTATTTTTGTTAATGAAATGTAGCAAAGTCCTAAACATGGCAAGCAATGTGTCAAAATCTGAAAAGGTCAGATGTTGAACCATGCAAAACCTGTATCTTCTAAAATTATAATTACAGTCTATGCAGTCAAATAGAAACTGCAAGCTACTCTCAGATCAAACTCACCAGAAGAATGTACACACAAATCAACAGTCAAGTCCCCAGGAAAAACTAATCTAATGATTTATACTAAGTGTTGCCAGTTTTCTCTTTATTAAAGTTTATTCTCTTTGCCTTTTAGAAAAAGCTGACTTATAAAAAAAAAATCTTTAGGGATATTTAAAAAATTCTTTTAAGCAGCTCCCAAATACTAATGGTATTGGAGGTTTTTTTCTTCTTCTCAGTGTGATTGGCTTATAATTGTTTTCCTTGTGAAACAGTCGCAGCATCGAAGAGTAGAAAGCAAGCACACTGGTACATTGTCCCTGAAGTATAAAACAGGCATATATCACTCTGTGGGACTTCAGGCTCTTTGCAAATGTCCACAAGTCACAGCCACTTGGAACTAATCAACTTACAGTTCTGAGATCTGCTTCCCTATGTTTCTTGGAATAAAGTTTGGGGTAAAATACAAATCACAGAGTATGCAGATCCTTGATTCTCCGTAGATGTTGCAATTGTTTGATGTAAGCATCCACAAATTGCAAAGAATAGCTTTGAAACATTACCCCCAGGCTTTTACCACGGACTGAAGTTCCTCATGGC
>NW_026633101.1:0-1086 GCF_030028575.1 Malurus melanocephalus
TCTGTTGTCTTTAATCCTGCTGCTTAAAGTGTAAAAACCGCACAAGAACAGTTAAAAACCTGTAAATCTTAAAACTTGATCTTTCTTGCAGTTAATTTTTATCCTAATCTTGCCATACCAGAATATGCTTGAAATTGGTGGCGGTGGGGTGCAAAGTTTGGCCTAAACCGAGCAAACCTTTTAGAAAATTATTGTATTTTCCCCTCTTCAAGCTCCTTTTCTAAATTATTTTTGCGTGGCCCGATGTTTATCATTCAGATGGGCACTGATTCAACCCCGGCTGCAGCAGGTCTGGAGTTCCACAAGTGCAGGGCCCTACCCCAAACCTCCCGAAATCAGCGGGACCTCTGGATCCAGCCCTACAGAAATAAATTAGGGGAAAATCCCAAGTACGGTGTAAAGGAAAATATGTTCGGGTGGGAGAGAATGGGGCTTTGTTCGGCTGCGAGGGGGAAAGGGGAGAGAGASCAAAACCCCAATGTTTGCCGATGGTCCAGGGGTGTTTCACTGGGAAATCCCAAACCATCTTCAATGGGAAATCTCAAACCCTTTCCAAAATAGGGTCTGGCTTGGGAATCAGTCCTAAAAGCTGGTCCTAAAAGTGGCTCAGCCCTATATTTGTGCGTGTGCCSAGGTAACCACGCTGCAGTGCTGCCCCTGCCCGTGGATGCGGCACATTCCTGGGAAGGTGCGCGCACGGAGGTGTTTGGGTGTTTGAAAAAATCAGACACAGCGCGGAAAGGGCGCTTTTATCACTTAAATCTGCATGTCCTGGACCTACAGGACAGATTATCCTCAGTCCCTGCCCCCGGTCTCCGTGTCCCCACGCGTGTGCTTGGGGGATAAGCAAACGCGTCCCGAGGAGAGGGATTTGCGCATCCCGGGGGATTTTCACATCGCTCTGCACTTTCTCCTCTCTTTCCACCGCCCAGGAACGCTGGATTTCCAAAGAGACCACAAATCCGAGCCGCGCACCCCAAATAAACCCCAAACTCGCGCTTTAGGGGCAGGGATGTGCCGGGACAACGCCGCTCCTTGCTGCTGACATCCAGCGAGGCAATCCAAATTTTTTTTTTTTTTTTTTTT
>NW_026633102.1:0-1086 GCF_030028575.1 Malurus melanocephalus
TTTTCATTTAATTATGAGTCACTCTAAGCAAGATTTCCACATTGGTGGTGTTAATTGCTGTACAAAACATCATCAGTCAGTCAGCACAACCTGACTGGAGTAAGCAGATGAGTGAAAACCTCCATGCTTGGTTTAGGCCAGCAGTCCTTGGAGATTTATCTGTGATAAGGACTGATGTGAAACACAGTCTTTTATCCGAAAAAGACCTGCACCATTTTTGAGAAAGAAATCAACATTTTTGTTATGATGCACAGCAAGCTTACRCCTCTTCCATATAATAATAACAGGATAATCAATTTTGAATTTATCGCCAGATTCAGGTTTTGGATTACCAGTAGAAATATGTGAATAGAGTTTATGGGTCAGATTAAGATCACTAATATTTGGAGTGCAATCTCACCTAAAGTAAAACATGYGACAGGTTACAGGTGTTGAGCTCCCACAGGAATTGCTGCATTGAAAGAAGCTGAAGGAAGCAGACTCAGCCTGTCCAGCTGAGATAATTTTTGGGGTCAGTTTATGTCATTGCAGCAGAGTCAAGTGACTTGACAGATATTTCAATGTAATATAAAATATTTTTGGTAGTGTGAGGAACCCTGGGAACAGAAAATTTGTTGTTTTGAGGCTGCAGAAGTCAGTGTCCATGAGGGAGCAGCACAGTCTCAGCCCCTATGTTTGGCTGTGGTGCGTTCCATCAGCTCTTTGGAGAGCTCTGGGAACAGATTTTTTTCCCCTCTTGTTGAGGAAAGATGGATATGTAGCTTTCTTTAACTGCCTTTACTTCCACCTTCCCCCCAAGCACAAGGAGTGTAAAGAAAACTGTTCTCCATAAAATTCCCAATACACTTCTTTCAAGCCCGTATTTTTTTTTGAAGGCCTGAAATGTTTTTTGTTTTGCTGACAAGGACAGTAACAGTAATACATTGTTTTGTTCTTGATGGATATTATGATCATAACTCTACAAATCCCGTTAATCCTACCACAATATTGATGTGGATTAGCCTGGGGAAATGTAGAGCTCTCTACAGCATCCTTAAGCTTTTCCTTTCCTTTTGCCCCCCTCTTCTTTTTGCTTTAGAGTGGCAA
>NW_026633103.1:0-1076 GCF_030028575.1 Malurus melanocephalus
TGAGAGGCCTCCTGAATGGCTGACATGGAGCTCCCAAACCTTAATTCACAGGTGCTGACAGAAGAAAAAGAAGAATACCTTGACAAACTTAAGTAAATATGAAGCATAACAAGGCTTTGGGAAATTAAGAAACAAGGTCAATCTGAATGTTACAAGAACAGGGAAAATAGAAAAGAGTTTGGCAATATGAATTGCATAAAAGTTCTTTTCTATTAAATAATTCTTATCATTATATGTACAAAAACATATTGATACTTTTGCAACTAAACTGACTCTGTACTTTCACTTTCTGAAACATCTCTCAACAATTTCCAGTTATTTTATCTTTTGTTAGCATAACTATGTGATCCCTATGACTAAAACTAAATAAAATGTACATTTTTGGCAATGACAACATTTGTTAGATTGCTATTCATTTTACTACATTGTCTCCTCACATTATTTTCTTTGGGTTTTTATTTTAATTAATACATTCTTTTAAATTAAATATTTCCAAAAAACCAATAACAACAATGTATATGTTTTGGTCATAGCTTTTGAGGTAGGAAAATTATTCAAAGTAATCCAACCTGTTATCACTTCTCCTTTTGTATCTCTTCTAAATATGAGAAGAACCACATCTACAATGTGTATTTCTGTACTGTAACTCAGTCTGAGAAAGAACTAGGTGAAAATATCAGTCAGGTGTTCCATTAGAAAGGGACATTACTTTTTCTTTTTTTAAAGGGAAGACTTTAAAAGTCATTGTACATGTGATGTTTTGATCTCTTGAAATATGAAGAACCCTTGAAGATCAGTTTATGATGAGGATGTTTTGAGCACTTCCAGAAAAAGGGTTCATGCTAAATCATAGTTGACAGTCACAGGTTTATTTAATTCTCAAAGCTACATGTATAAAATATGTAATATTTCATTTGCCCCATCATGTCTGCTTTTATTTAACATAAGGGGTACTTAAATATCTGGATTCCTGAATTAATTAACTTTGTTGTCTATTTGAAGTCATGCGCATGTGTACGCATTTGTGTGCATTTGGAAATATAAATACAGTAATTGGTAACATTTGTTTGTGCAAG
>NW_026633104.1:0-1041 GCF_030028575.1 Malurus melanocephalus
ACCAGTATGGACCAGTATAAACCAGTATGGACCAGTATAAACCAGTATAAACTAGTATGGAATGGGATAAACCGGAAAAAATGGAAAAAAAATGGAAACCAGTATGGACCAGTATGAACCAGTATGAACCAGTTTGGATCGGTTTGGAATGGGATAAATGGGAAAAAATGGGAGAAATCAGGAGAAACCAGTATGGACCAGTATGGACCAGTTTGGACCGGTTTGGACCCGTTTGGACCAGGATAAATGGGAAAAAACAGGAGAAACCAGTATAAACCAGTATAAACCAGTATGGAATGGGATAAACCGGGAATAATGGAAAAAAAATGGAAAAACCAGTTTGGATCAGTATAAACCGGTTTGGACCAGTTTGGAATGGGATAAATGGGAAAAAATGGGAGAAACCAGTATAAACCAGTATGGACCAGTTTGGACTGGGATAAACCAGAATAAAGGAAAACAAAAATGGAAACCAGTATGGACCAGTATAAACCAGTATGGACTGGTTTGGACCGGTTTGGATTGGTTTGGATTGGGATAAATGGAAAAAAATGGGAGAAACCAGGAGAAACCAGTATGAACCAGTATGAACCAGTTTGGACCAGTACGGAATGGGATAAACCGGGAAAAATGGAAAAAAACAGGAGAGACCAGTATAAACCAGTATGAACCAGTTTGGACCAGTATGGACCAGTATAAACCAGTATGGACTGGGATAAACTGGGAAAAATGGAAAAAAACAGGAGAAACCAGTATAAACCAGTATGAACCAGTTTGGACCAGTATGGACTGGTTTGGACTGGTTTGGACCGGTTTGGAATGGGATAAATGAAAAAAAATGGGAGAAACCAGTATGGACCAGTATAAACCAGTATAAACCAGTTTGGACTGGTTTGGACTGGTTTTGGACCAGTATTTTGGTGGTTTTTGGGGTAGATTTTGGGTTATTTTGGGATATTTTTGGGGGTTTTTTACGGGGGAATTTCTGGGTTTTTTTAGGGGATTGTGGCTTTTTTTTGTGAGGATTTTGGGGGTTTTTTT
>NW_026633105.1:0-1029 GCF_030028575.1 Malurus melanocephalus
TTCCAAGTGGATTTTATTTACAGAAATTTTATGGGAAAGCCTCAAAAATCCCCTGAGGCTGTGTGCCACTGTCTTGGTTTGAAAGACAGGTGTTTTGCCAATGAAGGCAGGGACCCTCCCTGGAGTGGCGGATATGACCCCCCTTCCCTCTGAATTATTATAGCTTTGAAAAAATCATGGGCTTTCAGGCAAGAATATGGGTAAAAGGGAATAACAGTTATTACTAATATACATATATATAACAAGGTGAAACAAGTAACAATAACAATAGCAACAACCAACCCAGTCCCTAACCCAGTGACAGCCTTACAGAGACACACCCTCCCCTTTGGTGCAGTTACAGTCCCAGTTGGCAGGGGTGCCATTGGCTCCCAGATGGTTCAGATCTCCCATGTGGCCAATGGCAGACACAAACTGGCAGAGGTGGGCGGAGAAAAAGTTCCTCTGCAAACTCACAGCGGAAACGCTGATCCCGGTGCTCCTCTGGACAGCAAGAAACCCCAGAGTAGCCGGATGAGCAAAGAGATGAGCAGAATCCGCAGCTGCAGATGGGATGGAGCAGAACTCAACCACTGCAGCTCAACCTGGAATCCCAGGGGTTCCCTGGCACAGGGGCAGAAGATCACAGTGCAGCAAATGAACCGACGACAGGACACTGGGTTCTGCAGTAGCAGGTCCACCGTCCTCCACCGAGCCAAGCAGGCAGGAAGTGAAGCTAAACCCCATGCCACACACACACCCTCTCCGAGCTCAAAACTCCCACAAGAACTTTCCTCTCTTCAAAGAGAGGAAAAAACCCTGCCAGGTAGGAGGAGTGCCTGGGGAGACCCTTCGGGCCCACCTAGGGCGTAGCAGCTTCTTTTGTCTTCCCCAGTCACCCAGCCATCAAAAGGATGACTTGGCAATCAGTGTATCCCAGCAACAAAATGGGAAAGAAAATTCTCCGAGAAAGGAAACAAAAGGAGAAACCTTAATCCACAACAGCCACCGAATAGACTTCTAGAGTAGCTCAATTTTTTAAGTGCTTGT
>NW_026633106.1:0-1032 GCF_030028575.1 Malurus melanocephalus
GCTAGCAGGTCATTTCTTCTCTCCAGAAGCTCCTGAGCACTCTTGCTGCAGAAAAATTGCCCAGATCTCACTGTGGATTTGGGGGCTGTGAGAAATCAGGGCACCACACAGGAGATGAAAGGTTTTCCTGAGCACCAGAGGAGAATTCGCATGGTTTGCTTTCATTCTTGATCTTTGAGTGGAACAAAACGAAATCTGAAAAGGAAAGATATTCCAGCTCACCACGGACAGAGGATTTTGGTGCATGAAGCCCTGTTATTCCTCTTGGCRTCTCTGTTTTCTGTCACATTTCTGTTATAATAGAAAGCTAAAGGATTGATTGCTGAAGTTGAAAACTCAGAAATTGGAATCCTTTTTTATGGTAGTAATGCTTGAAGATCAAGGTAGACTACAGAGTTTTGTGCAGTTTTGGGTCATGATCAGCAATGTATAAAAATTCAGGGTGTTCAATTGCAACAAAGGAGCTTCCTCTGCAAAAATGATTGAGATATTTAGGAGGAGAACAAGCTTTTTCCCTGAAAACAGGTTTTTACCAAAACAAGGAACAGATCATAATATTAATTAGGACACATAGGCTAGATGTGAAGTTTAATAAAGTGAAAATYGTTCCAGTGTTCCTTGTCTGATTGCACCCTTTCTTCCAAGGAGCTGCTTCTCCTTGTGCTGTCCCAACATTTCACAGTTCTGGGATGGAAGGACTGAATTTAAAGATGTCAACTTTGGGGGAAAATGTGTCAGTTCAAAGTTCTCCAGGTAATTTCTGACTTTCATTTGTACAATTATTGCTTTGTTTTTTTGGTGGGTTTTTTTGGGTTTTTTTTTGGTTTTTTTGTTTTTTTTTTAATATTCTTTTCTCATGTCTGGGGAGAGCAGAAATGCCTCTTGGGGCAGCTAACATATACATTCTTACAGTGTAAAAAAAACCACAAAACCACAAAACCAGAAACAGAAACAAAAAAAACCACAAAAACAAACAAACAAACAAAACCACCAAAAAACAAGAAAACACCAACAAACCAAAAAGAAAAAAAC
>NW_026633107.1:0-1030 GCF_030028575.1 Malurus melanocephalus
ATTAAGGCTCTGCAGTGTGACTCTTGTGATTCTTCATTCTTTTCCTAGATGCAAAACTTGTGTGAGCTTTTTAAGCATATGCCATTATCTTCATAGCTCTGCAAAGAAAAAATCTGTGAAATAATCACTGCAGCCCATTGTGTTACACTGATGATTAGTCAGCCCTGGTATTTCACMTTGCTTTCCTGATAACCATACTATGATACAAAATTATTTGAATTTCAAAATTAGGTATTTTAATCAAACTCATTACAACTTTAATAGTGGGCAGAATCTTTCCCCAGTGCACAGTGATCTCAGTTATCTTAATATTGTGAGCGCTCTGTTGTTTTTATTGTCCTTCATTACTTTTGAGACAGATGACAGATAGATAGACAGATAGATAGATTGATTCATGGACTGGATAGACTCTGATAAGCCTAGACAGGTCTGTTTAGTTAGTTCTTAGTGTACCTTATTGGAAGCCTTTGCACAATTCCTTTGTGATTATGTTTTAGCTTTAGGTGAATCACTTAATTTTGAGCTTAGTTTTCTGCCTGTAGAAGGTGAAAACATTATTCTCACCATGAAAGCACATGGTGAGTTTCTGTCACAGACTGACTGTCAGCTTGCTGTTTCTCTCRGGTTGTAAAGACCCCCATCTGAGTAGAGCATAACATTGCTTCAGTCTCAGTGCTCTCATATGATAAGGTAAATCTCTCTCTGGTGAAGTGTCAGCATGGGAGAGGAGGTTGCAGAAAAAAAAAAGAGGTCTAGCAGTTCTCATAAAAAATAGCTCTCAGCATCACTCAGACAGTTTGAGCCCAAAAATTGCAGTATGAACTTTTATGTAGAAGGTGTCCAGTATATCTATTAAATTACGAAAATTTGTGTTCTTTCTACTCAGGATTTATTAATTACTCCTCTTTCAGTAGACTTTCCTTTGCATTTTGTAATGATTTTAGAAGGCTGGAATTAGAATTATTCACTGACAGACCTATGAGTTTAGGCTTTTGTCTAATTAATAAGGTCCAACAATACATAGCTTGTC
>NW_026633108.1:0-984 GCF_030028575.1 Malurus melanocephalus
CTGTGTGGGTGATGAACCCCAGGCAGCCAGAGCTGGGTGCTGCAGCACCACATCCACATCTCACAGCTTTGCCTGGGGTCCCACAGGCTTTTACTGAGGTGGTAAAGCCCTTTAGCTTCCCAAATAAATCTCCAGCTGCAAAGCTTCAGAGTTCAGTTTCATTGAAAATGTTAAATGTCAATGAATGTACTACCTTGCAGGACAGGACCATCTATATGCAAACAGGAACCAAATGAAATACAAAAAAATGTTTGAAAGATATTTATCTTGTATTCCTATAGAAATATTTAACAAACTCCTAATATCTGGTGGCCATCAGTCCATGTTGTTAAGTTCATTTCTCCACAGGCTTCTAAAAATGAAAACGACTTGCATACCTTTCCATGTTCATGTTCACATTCCTGTTCATGTTGTATTGGCCAGTTTCTGATAGATTTTGCCGGGCATTTCACTGCCAACTTGAAATCAACTTCATTGGTAAATACATTCAAGGATTTCATTTGAACTATGCTTAGCATAAACCTGCCATTAAACTGAAAAAAATAAAGAAAAATAAAAACACAACCAAGACTCAAATTTTCCACTTTTTCCAGTCTGCAAAATTTGCCACCTCCTGCGGCAGCTCTGCCAGTTCACTGGCCCCACCGAGTTCTCAGCAAAACTTCTGAGCCTCCCTGCTCCATAAATGCCTTATTTTGGAGTGTGTTCAGCCACAGGCAGAGTAGCAGGTGATGTACAAACCGTGCTCAGGCATCAAGAAAAGAAACCACCAAGGGAAGGGCACAGACAGGCAGAACTCACCTGGCAGAGTGAATCCAACACTGCAGCAAAGCYCAGCTGAATAATATTGGTACTTTTTGTGTGAGAATGTGCTCCCACCTTCTTAAGAGTTTGTTCTTATTTTCTGTGCTTTCCTACATTTATTAGGATCATAGATGAGTATTTATTTAACAGATTTTGAGATCAATGATAAAGGAAAGCTGC
>NW_026633109.1:0-1063 GCF_030028575.1 Malurus melanocephalus
TTCCAAGTGGATTTTATTTACAGAAATTTTATGGGAAAGCCTCAAAAATCCCCTGAGGCTGTGTGCCACTGTCTTGGTTTGAAAGACAGGTGTTTGCTAATGAAGGCAGGGACCCCCCTTGGAGTGGTGGATATGACCCCACTTCCCTCCGAATTATTATAGCTTTGAAAAAATCACGGGCTTTCAGGCAAGAATATGGGTAAAAGGGAATAACAGTTTTTACTGATATGTATAACAAGGTGAAACAAGTAACAATAACAATAGCAACAACCAACCCAGTCCCTAACCCAGTGACAGCCTCACAGAGACTCAGCCTCCCGGTTGGTGCAGTTACAGTCCCAGTTGGAAGGGGTGCCGTTGGCTCCCAGATGGTTCAGATCTCCCACATGGCCAATGGTGGACACAAACCGGCAGAGGTGGACAGGGAAAAGTTCCTCTGCAAACTCACAGCGGAAACGCTGATCCTGGTGCTCCTCTGGACAACAAGAAACCCCAGAATGGCCAGATGAGCAAAGAGATGAGCAGAATCCCGCAGCTGCAGACGGGATGGAGCAGAATTCAACCACTGCAGCTCAACCTGGAATCCCAGGGGTCCCAGGCAAGGCACAGGGGCAGAAGATCACAGTGCAGCAAACAGGAACTGATGACAGGACCCTGGGTTCCGCAGCAGCAGGTCCACGGTTCTCCCCCAAGCCAAGCCGGGCACGAAGTGAAGCTAAACCCCATCCCACACACACACCCTCTCCGAGCTCAAAACTCCCATAAGAACTTTCCTCTCTTCAAAGAGAGGAAAAAACCCTGCCAGGTAGGAGGAGTGCCCAGAGAGACTCTTCGGCCCCACCTAGGGCGTAGCAGCTTCTTTTGTCTTCCCCAATCGCCCAGCCATCAAAAGGATGACTTGGCAATCAGTGCATCCCAGCAACAAGATGGGAAAGAAAATTCTCCAAGAAAGGAAACAAAAGGAGAAACCTTAATCCACAACAGCCACCAAATAGACTTCTAGAGTAGCTCAATTTTTTAAGTGCTTGTCTCAAATAATAAAATTAATTAGCATTGACTGTTT
>NW_026633110.1:0-1085 GCF_030028575.1 Malurus melanocephalus
ATGGGATGCAAATCATCAGCATCAATTTAAAAGACACAGATACATTATGAATGCCTGTCATGGTTTTACTTGGTCCGATTTTTTGGTGGTGGGGGAATGGGATCAAGAAACCCCAAAGATGGCTCCTGTGAGAAGTTCTAGGGGCTGTCTCTTTCTTCTCCAGCAAAAGGAGCCCTGTCCCCTGTGTTTTAGAGCCAATCCATTAAGGCTCTGAAGGTGATGGACAGGCTGATCATCAGGCCTGGGCCAATTGCACAGGTTGCTTATGCCTCTGTGATGACGTATTATTTAGTATTTAAGAAGAATTCAAAACAAGATAGGGGCGGCTGCCATTTTGTAGCTTTAGGTTATTAGTATGTAGTTTTATTATCATGCACTGGGAAAAAAAGGAGCAGGAGGGTGAGGAGATGTAAGAAAAAAGAATGGAGACCAAAGATCAGTAAGGAGAAGACTGGATGATTACTGTGCTGTGCTATGGTTCTCGAACATGGAGGAAATAAGTTGTTCTCAAAAAGATTATTTTCATCATTGAGAGAGAGAGAGAGACCTGAATAGAAAAAGGAGAGCGACTTCGCTCTGAGGAAAAAAAACCCTGGCCTTTGAGGACTGGACTAAACAGCGAAAAAGGGAGAAGAGGCTTGCCCCCCCCACGACGTCTGAAGTAAGTGGATGCTTAGAAGAAGCTGTGCTCTGCCAGGAGATTTGTGATAGTGGTCTCACGCCGCTGAAAGCAACGCAGTTTGGCCTTGAAGGACTTTTTTTCTTTTCTCCTATGAGGTAAAGAAATACTCCCCCCGCCATCAGCAGTTATGCACTGACTGTTCTCGGGGGAAAAAAAACTTCCCCAGGTTGGAGCTGTAAGAACGCTTTTCCTATGATGCTGGACTATAACTGTATTGAGTGGTTTGATCTGTGTTAGACTTTCATTCCTGCCCCCCTTTTGTGTGCGGGAAAACATGGGGGGGTGGAGAGGGATAGACCTGGGAAAGAGACGGGTCCCCGGAAAGGATAACAGGTGTCTTAAAATGTCCATTTTTATCTTTCTTCTCCTTGTAAACTTTTCCCCATCTCTGTTTTTTTTTTGT
>NW_026633111.1:0-1085 GCF_030028575.1 Malurus melanocephalus
AATAAATTACAGATTAAAGTAGAGATTTGGGCTGTTCTCATGAGGATAAATCAGATTAAAAACACACAACTCAGCAGCAAGCCCTGGATCCTGCTAGAATCCAGCTGGAATTTTGGAGAAATTCTGCTGGAATTCTGCTGAAATCCTGCTGGAATTGTGCAGAAATTCTGCTGGAATCCTCTGGAATTCTGCTGGAGTTCTGCTGGAATTCTGCAGAAATCCTGGTGGAATTCTGCTGGAATTTTGCTGAAATCCTGCTGGAATGCTGCAGAAATCCTGCTGGAATTCTGCTGGAATTCTGCAGAAATCCTCTGGAATTCTGCTGGAATTCTGAGAAATTCTGCTGGAATCCTCATGGAATTCTGCAGAAATCCTGCCGGAATCCTGGTGGAATTCTGCTGGAATTCTGCTGGAATCCTGCTGGAATTCTGCTGGAATTCTGGAGAAATTCTGCAGAAATCCTTCTGGAATTCTGCTGGAATTCTGCAGAAATTCTGCTGGAATCCTGCTGGAATTCTGCAAAAATTCTACTGGAATTCTACGGGAATTCTGCTGGAATCCTGCAGAAATTCTGCTGAAATCCTGCTAGAATTCTGCTGGAATCCTGTTGGAATTCTGCAGAAATTCTGCTGGAATCCTGCTGGAATCCTGCTGGAATTCTGCAGAAATCCTCTGGAATTGTGCTGGAATTCTCCTGGAATCCTGATAGAATTCTGATGGAATTCTGCTGGAATTCTGCTGGAATTCTGCTGGAATCCTGATAGAATTCTGATGAAATTCTGCAGAAATTCCACTGGAATTCTGCTGGAATCCTGCTGGAATTCTGCAGAAATCCTGCTGGAATTCTGCTGGAATCCTTGTGGATTCCTCTGGAATCCTGCAGAAATCCTGCTGGATCGTGCTGGCATTCTGCTGGAATTCTGCTGGGAATTCTGCAGAAATCCTGCTGGAATCTTGATGAAATTCTGCAGAAATTCTGCTGGAATCCTTCTGGAATTCTCTTGGAATTCCCTCCTCTCCCAGCTCAGAGCTCCAGAGGTTCAGGATTCGCAGCAGCTGCAGCCCAAACCCTGAGGATTCACCTG
>NW_026633112.1:0-1085 GCF_030028575.1 Malurus melanocephalus
TTGCACCCCTGGATCCCTTTGAGTGCCCAAGGCCAGGCTGGACATTGGGGACCCTGGGACAGTGGGAGGGGTCCCTGCCATGGATGGGGTGGGATCAGGATGGGATTTATGGGATGGGATCAGTGGGATGTGATTGGGGATGGGATGGGATCTCAGTGATCCAAACCCTAAATCCCAATGATACAAACCTCAAATCTCCCAGTGATCCAAACCCGAAACCTTCCAGGGATCCGCAATCTCAATCTCAACGATCCAAACCAGAAATATCCCAATGATCCAAACCATAAATTTTCCAGTGATCCAAACCCCAAATCTCCCAGTGATCCACACTCTAAATCCAAATGATCCAAACCTTCAGACTCAATGATCCAAACCAGAAGTATCCCAGTGATCCAAACCCTCGATGATCCAAACCCTAACTCACAATGATCCAAACCCTCGATGATCCAAACCCTCGATGATCCAAACCCTAAATCACAATGATCTAAACCCTCAGTGATCCAAACCAGAAATCACAATGATCCAAACCAGAAATATCCAAATGATCCGAACCCTAAATCCCAGTGATCCAAACCCCAAATCTCTCAGTGATCCAAACCTTCAATCTCAATGATCCAAACCCTAAATCACAATGATCTAAACCCTCAATCTCAATGATCCAACCAAGGAATCGCAATGATCCAAACCAGAAATATCCGTGATCCAAACCCTCAATCTCAATGATCCAAACCCTAAATCACAATGATCTAAACCCTTAATCTCAATGATCCAAACCAGAAATCGCAATGATCCAAACCAGAAATATCCCAAAGATCCAAACCCTAAATCTCCCAGTGATCCACACTCTAAATCCAAATGATCCAAACCTTCAATCTCAATGATCCAAACCAGAAATATCCAAATGATCCAAACCATAAATTTCCCAGTGATTCAAACCCTGAATCTCCCAGTGATCCAAACCCCAAACCTTCCAGTGATCCCATTGTGCTGTTTTCCCTCCCACAGACCCCAAATCCCGACACTCCCACCAAGCCCCAAATGGGGAGCGAGAGCCGGAGCTGCCAGCGGGTTCAGCCGCGGTGACG
>NW_026633113.1:0-1025 GCF_030028575.1 Malurus melanocephalus
AAAATTCCCATTTTTTACCTGTTGAGGAACTCGATGAGGGTGAAGGGGGAGGCGTCGCCCTCGATGGTGGCACCGAAAAAGAGTCCCCCGTGCCTGACGTGGACAAAATGCAGCCCCTCCACCGTCTGCGGGGCCCAAAATTCCCAAAGTATTCCCAAAATATTCCCAGAATTCCCAAAAAATAAAATAACGTGAAAAATTAAAAAAAAAAATCCCATAAAAATGGCCCAAAATCCCACAAAATCGCCTCAGAACGCCCAAAATTCCCACAGAATCCCCACAGAAATCCCCCCAAAAAACCCTCACAAATCCCCCCAAAACTCCAAGAAAACGCCCCCAAATCTCCCCGAAATCCCACAAATTTTAGCCCAAACACCCCAAAATTCCCAGAAATTTAAAAAATAATCCCAAAATTCCCCAAATTTTCCCAAAATTACAGTTTTTACCATGAAAACGAGGCTGCCGTCGCCCTGGCCTGAGGTGACTCCGCGGTAAAAGAGCTCCGACACCTCCCCAAGATCCCTCAAAATCCCCCAAAATCCCAAAAATTTCCCAAAAATCTTTCCCAAAATCTACCCAAAAACCCCCAAATTCACCCAAAATCCTGAAAATTCAAAAAAAATCCCACAAAATCCCCTCAGAACGCCCAAAATTCCCACAGAATCCCCACAGAAATCCCCCCAAAAACCCCTCACAAATCCCCCTAAAACGTCAAAAAAAACCCCAAAACTCCACCAAATTTTATCCCAAACACCTCAAAATTCCCAGAAATTTAAAAAATAATCCCAAAATTCCCCAAATTTTCCCAAAATTACAGTTTTTACCATAAAAACGGGGCTGCCGTTGCCCTGGCCTGAGGTGACTCCGCGGTAAAAGAGCTCCGACACCTCCCCAAGATCCCTCAAAATCCCAAAAATTTCCCAAAAATTCTTCTCAAAATCCACTCAAAAATCCCCAAATTCACCCAAAATCCTGAAAATACCAAAAAATTCCCACAAAATCCCCTCAGAACGCCCAAAATTCCC
>NW_026633114.1:0-998 GCF_030028575.1 Malurus melanocephalus
ATGGGCCAGAATTCCTGGAAAATTCCGGGTGGGAATCCCGAAAATGGGGGAAAATCATTAAAAAAATGAATGGAAAAGTGGGATAGACCCAGAATTCTGGGCAGAAATCCTGAAAAATGGGGAAAATTCATTAAAAAAATGACTGGAAAAGTGGGATAAGCCTGGAATTCCAGGTGGAAATATCAAAAAATGGAGAAAATTCAGAAAAAAATGACCTGGAAAAGCGGAATAGGTCTGGAATTCTGAAAAATTTCAAAATATTTCTGAAAAATTCATAAAAAATAGGGAAAAATCATTAAAAATCCATCTGGAAAAGTGGCATGGAATTCTGGGCGGGAATCCTGAAAAATGGGGGAAATTAATTAAAAAGTGGGGAAAAATTATTTAAAGATGGGGGAAATTCACAACATCCCAAAAAATGGGGAAAATTAATTACAAAATGGGGAAAATTCAGAAAAAAACACCCAGAAAAGTGGGATAGGCCTGGAATTCTGAGCAGGAATCCTGAAAAATGGGGGAAAATCATTAAAAATTGGGAAAATTAATTTAAAAAGTGTCTGGAAAAGCAGGATGGGCTCAGAAGGCTGAAAAATAGGAAAAAATTCATTAAAAAATAGGGAAAATTCAGAAAAAATCCACCTGGAAAAGTGGGATGGGCCCAGGAATTCCGGGTGGGAATCCCTAAAAATGGGGAAAATTCATCAAGAAAATGCCTGGAAAAGTGGGATGGGCCCAGAATTCCAGGTGGGAATCCCAAAAAATGGGGAAAATTCATTAAAAAGGCACCTGGAAAAGTGGGAAGGGCCTGGAATTCTGAAAAATTTCATAAAAAACAGGGAAAATTCATTAAAAAGTTATTGAAAAAGTGGGATGGGACTGGAATTTTGGATGGGAATCCCAAAAAATGGGGGAAATTAATTTAAAAATGGGGAAAATTTATTTTAAAAATGGGGAAAATTCATTAAAAAATGGGAAAATTATTAAAAAATGGGGAAAAA
>NW_026633115.1:0-1015 GCF_030028575.1 Malurus melanocephalus
ATTTCCTAACAAGAACAGTTTCTCAGGTCTTTGTGGAGATTGAATTTATGAATTTATCATACCTCAGGCTGCTGTGGACCTAAATCCCGGGGTAAAGAATGTTGAAAACACTTTATGTCAGAAACTGTCCTGTGTCAAAGTTGCTTGAACAACCCATCAGGGCATTTTCACATATTTTAAGGGGAAAAGCTTCCCACGGTTAAAGTGTTTAATGGTGCTTTTAGAGGTGCCAGGAGGGGAGAGGCTGCGGAGGGGAGAGGAGAGGAGAGGAGAGGAGAGGAGAGGAGAGGCTGCCTTTGGCTGCAATGGGTGCAGGGTGTGCGGGAGCTGGGGGTGGCACAGAGGGGACACCGGGGCCATTGGGGCCATCGGTGCCATCAGGCCTGTTGGTGCCATCGGTGCCACCAGTACCATCGGGGCCGCTGGTGCCATCAGTGCCACCAGGGCCATGGGTGCCATTGGTGCCACCATTGCCATCAGGGCCATGGGTGCCATCGGGGCTATCGGTGCCACCAGGGCCATCAGTGCCATTGGTGCCATCAGTGCTATGGGGCTATTGGTGCCATCGGTGCCACCGTTGCCATTGGTGCCATCGGGGCCATCAGTGCCATCAAGTGCCATCAGTGCCATTGGGGCCATCAGTGCCCTCGGGGCCATTGGTGCCACCATTGCCATTGGGGCTATCGGTGCCATTGGTGCCACCAGGGCCATCGGTGCCGCTGATGCCATCGGTGCCGCTGTTTCCACTGTTTCCATTGGTGCCATCAGTGCCATCCGTGCCACCGGGGCCATTGATGCCATTGGTGCTATCAGTGCCACCGTTTCCACCATTGCCATCAATGCCACCGGTGCCATTGGGCTATCAATCCCATTGGTGCTCTCGGTGCCATCGGTGCCAGCAGCTCTGTGTCTCTCCCCCAGTGCTGCAGAACCCGCCCAGTCCCAGCTGGATGTGCCCTGTTCCTTGAGCCTGGCTCAGTAGTGCCCATTTCCTCCTGAGTGCAGGGAACTTGGG